>NC_134403.1:203230429-203530429 GCF_038048845.1 Mixophyes fleayi
TAGAATTCAAGGTGAGTTTGAATTTTGCTTTGTTTGATATCCCTCCCTGTTTTCTCTGCATTGTAGCCCTGGAGCAGATCTGAGTCAGCCAGGGTGAGAGCAAAAATGGAATTATTCACTGCCCACACATCTGCTTTTTAGTCAGTGCATATCAGCATTCATTTAATTGTTACTAATGTACTATGAGTTTAAGTATGTGGAATGTAAAACTATTCTAGGGTAATCTACTAAAACACTCAGGATTATTATTATTATTATTATTATTATTAATTTTTATTTATAGGGCGCCACTAGGTGTCCGTAGCGCCGTACAGGGACAAACAAATTACAATACGAGGTGAGACAGTACAGTACATTAAACAATAAGCACAGTAACTCAATAAGCTCAAAGCACAGCTAGAGAGGGCGGGGGAGGGGAGAGGGGAAGGTCCGCATACGCCGGAGCCCAAGAGGGAGGGCACGGATGACAGGAAGACCCCCAGGGGGGAGAGGAGGGAGCGAGAGGGGACAGGGGGTAGAGGGTCCTCGAGGAGGAGGGCTAGGTAGCTGGAGAGCACAGTTAGAAGTGGTGGAGACAGGAGGAGAGATGGCCCTGCTCAAAGAAGCATACAATCTAAGGGGTGGGGCAGCAAGACAGAGAAACACAGGGGAGAGAGGGAGAGAAGGGGGAACGGAGGCAGATTAAGGGAAGGGGAATGAAGGGAGAGAGGCAGAAGATAAGGTAGGAAGTTAAGTGGGAGACTGGAAGGCTTTAAGAAAAAGGTGGGTTTTTAAAGCCCGTTTGAAATTGAAACTGGACAGATTGGGGGGATGTTCTGTTGGTGAGAGGGAGCTTGTTCCAGTGAAGGGGGGCAGCGCGGGCGAAGTCTTGGATACGCGCGTGGGAGGAGGTTATCAGGGGGGAAGAGAGACGACGGTCATTGGCAGATCGGAGAGGGCGGGATGGAGTGTGAATAGAGATGAGGTTGGAGATGTAGGGTCCAGTGGAGTTAATTAGGGTTAATTAGGATCTAATTAATCACTACAAAGTACATAGTGATTACTAATCTTTGCTTGATAAACCTCTATTTATTTTTTTTATCTTTTATTCTAGGTTAAAATTGTAATTCCCCTCCTCCCAATTGCTTCATGTAAACATAGACCTTAAAGGATCATTCTATAAATGTATGGTAAAAGAACTGGTTAGAAAGATGAAACCATTTGGGTTCAGAAAACATATATTCATATACACACATATAAGTACACAATGTCAACCTCATTATAAATCCCAATAATATGCAATAAACTAGTGCAGCACATTAAATAATCTGTATTTTATTTATTCATTTAAAATGTGTACACACACAAATTAATTTTTTTGTCACTACCGTCCCTCCCCCCTACTAGCAGAGCAAGTTGGAGTTCCCTACAGCATTGTACCCCCTGCTTTGACAATGCAGGATATTTGAAGATCAATCATACGCTGTCATAAAAAACAACCTGTCAAAGCACAGTTTGCAAATCCTCTCCCCCGTTGTTGATTCAGAAGGAGAATCAGCTGCAGTAATGTTTGTGGTGAATACTACAGAATTCTGGGTCCCTGCAATGAAACCCCATACTTCCCTAGCTAAGGAAACGGGAACTAGCGGCTTAACAGTTACTTATCTAAAATTAACAAAGCATGGTAGGTCAGTGGTTAGCACTTCATGAGTTTGATTCCTGACCAGGACACTATCTGTGTGTTGTTTGTAAGTTCTCCCGTATTTTCGTGGGTTTCCTCCGGATGCTCTGGATTCCTCCCACACTCCAAAAACATACTGGTAGGTTAAATGTCAAAATGAACCCTAGTCTGTGTCTGTGTTAGGGACTTTAGACCGTAAGCTCTGATGGCTGACTGATGTGAATTCTCTGTATAGTGCTGTGGAATTGGTGGTGCTATATAAATAAATGATATTTTTTCAAATAAAATTAAACCTTTATTAATGTAGCCACCAGTCAGTATGTTGGGTAGCATACTCCCTGGCACTCTTCTTCCCTTTATATATAGGCAATGATTAGTAACAAGAAAGTAAGATGTGGAGCAGGCACAAGCAGGGTAGAACAGTACAGTTACAAATAACAAATGAGTATTTGCCAAATTACCTCTTTGATGAAATAAAGAATCACTTTTATTACATATTATCTCTCCTGCACATTTCTTACTTGCATAAATCAGTTGTAGTATGTCACATAGTTTGTCCATCACGTCACATAATTTGTCCTCAGAGTTGACACTTTCACTCTCTGGTATTGCTGCTTGGCATCTCTCTTTTCGGCCTCAGGCAGCTAAGTGTCCTTGCACTTGTCCTGCTCTCACATCTATACAGAATATCTCTTCCCCCTAGTTCCTATGTTTTGGCACACTGTACTCTTGGGTTGACTGATTTCTATACACACAATCCTTTTCAGGATATCTCTCTTAGTGAAGATCCTCATCCATGTCAATGACAATGCACCTCTGAAACTCCCACTGCAACTCACAGAGAGATCATGATTCTTCTTAGCCTCTCCCAAGATTCCAGATACTCCATCTTGGAACTCAAGCTCTCCCTCTCTTTTGCACTCAAGTATATTATGCATTTTATTATTGTTTTTGTATGTAGTGCCACCCAGTAGTTGAAGTGGAAATTTAGAAGTGGTGGTATGGAAAATATGAATGAATGGAATTTGATAGTCTTACAGTTAAAGCAGTCGGAGAAGTAGAGATATGGCTTATACCACCATACACTGGTCCACTTTGATCACTGGCTCCACCATATTAATGCAGCATTGTACAGAGAATATTTAATCATTCATATCAATTCCTGCCACATTGGAGCTTATAGTCTATATTCCCTTCCACACAAACAAACAAACATAGACATACTAGGCTGTTAGATTGTGCCCCTTGTGTTAGCAGTCGCGGCGGCCGCGGGCACCGCCGCGACTCTCTGAGTCCTCTTCTGGGCGTCCCGGCCGTCGCTATGATGACCGGGACGTCACTGCCTGCATCTTTCTCCCAGTTGCCTGGGCAACAACCGGGACGCTGGGGAGCTCCTGGAGCCGGGCCCGGCCAGCTGTCAAACAGCCGGGCGCGTGCGCACAGGGGATTACAGAGTCAGCCATTCAAGGCTGGGTTCAGTCAGCCAATCAAGGCTGATTAGGGAATTAAATTACCGCTGGCACTCTGCCTATTTCCATTGGCTGCAGGCTCTGCATATTCATTATACTTGTCACGGCTAAGGATAATTATGGATCCCTAGCCTCTACGTAGATGGTGATAGTAGAGGGTGGTGGAGACAGGTCACAGTGGAATTGAAGTTCTTAACTTGAGAGCATCACAAGGAACAATAACACAAACGATGGTAGTGTGTTGCAACTTGATATATTGATAGAAGATACAACAGCAGTTATAATAAAATACAATCGTAATCACAGATGCACTTCAGTTGGTAACCAATGGCAACAGCATGTGAAATAGACAATATAACAGTTCAACGCTAGATGGTAATAGAACACTTGGATCCCACACGAAACACACAGCAGATGAAGGTGAACCACTGACACAGCTAAAAGTCCGATGAGAATAGTATGTAGACTTGGCTGATCCAAACTTATAATATGATTTACTTTAGCAGATGGTTATAGGTATCACAATAGTTCATATAGCGGAACAAAGAATGTTATATGCTATCCAGGAACTTGGGTAAGCAGGAAGGTGTTGCCTAGAAGTACAGCGTGATAACGAAATCCAAACTGAGCGTAGAACTACAGGTCACAGGAGATCCGGTTAACAGTTAAGCAAGAGTTCATCACAATTAGACGACAGCTGGTAATGCACACAATTTGTATTGAAGTAGAGGCTACCGGCTTAGCAGTATATTCATATTAACAGTCCAGCAATAATAATCAGCAGAATAATAATGGCCGTGTCAGACATAGAACCACAGATGACAAGAGAACTTGATTGTAGTTCAACATAGCATATCGCAACATAGACAGCCGAGTAGAATAGTACTGGAGCCAATCAACATGAGCGCAGGTGTAGCAGACAACTCACGAATAGTTCTGTGTGCAGATGAATGACACCACGTAACTTCAGCTTGTAGATGAACCACGAACTGGCATACAGCGGAGCCGATGGAGAGCAATGATGACAGGACTGTGTCCTGATTGGCCATCTGTACTATTTAAGGCAGTGAGGACTGAGCCTCACTGCCGGTTATAGCGTCCTGTTTCAGTACTGCTGCCTGCTATTTGTTCCTGTGTTTGGTGTTTAACCTGAGATTGATTACCCGTGTATGACCCTTGCCTGTTCCTGGACTCTCAACCTGTGCTTCTGACCCTGATCTATTGCCTGAATCCGGATTCTGAACCTCTGCTAGTGACCCTGATCTTACGCCTGTCCCTGGATCCTGAACCTGTGCCTGTGGCCTTGACCTTTCTGCCTATACCTGACATACCCTCTGGTGCCCGGCCCAGTCCGCTGACATCTGGCCTGTCGCTACTCCGTGTGCAACCTCCTATTCCTGTGCACTACCGTGTAAGCATAAACTCATACTACTCTGAGCATAAGACCTGGGGGCATCTGAGTACCTGTGAGCACAACCAGTCTCTACGGGAAAGGCGGCTGCTAAAGGTGAAGACCTCTCTCCTACCTGTTCTATGAGTTTATGCCGCACTGGTGGTCATAACACCTTGGCGCTCCACTAGTTATTATGAACCAGATTGTGGGGGAAACCAAATGCCAAAGTATTTATTTACAATAACAAATTGATAACAATGGTTCTGGCCAGAACCTATATATATAAATATTGATTAAAACATGCATGCAAACAACAGTTATATGGTGATGGTAAACCAATGCAGCAAACCTATTGAATTGTCTCTTTTTCTGGCAAAGTCTCAATTCATATATCACTTAATCACTTCTCTCAGCGGTTCAATTTAAAGTCCAAGTTCCTCAGGGAAATGTCTGTCAGTATTAAATCGGCCCCTTGCTGGCTGCCAATATTTCTTGCCCTGAGTCTGTCGGAAGAGGGGACTCAAAGGACCCTTTCACCAAAAGAAGACTAATCCCAGACAGAAACATTTTACAGTTCATCCAGGCTCTTCTTGAACTTAAGGGAGTTGTTTTTTTCAGTTGGTCATCAGTATTGATGGATATTTAACTACTCTACTCCTGCCACTATGCTAAAGGCTCGCCCCAGAGTGTGGTTACATTCATCCCAATTCACTAAGAGACATTATTCAGGCACATCCATTCAAGTTGGTGAAACAATAAGATAGCTGTGGAATTATTTGGCAGAATAATAAGGGATCTCTATCCCTTATTATTCTGTCCAGTTTTTATTTGTCCAGTTTCACTAGGTTGTATTAATTTGTGAAACAGTATTGCCAACTTCACTTTCCCTCTCTAACCAACTGGAGGTAAAGTTTGTTTGTGTGTTTGTTTTTGGCCAGGTGATATTATTAATCGTTATTTATAAAGTACAAATACATATTACACTGCACTGTACAAATGATGTACAAGTATATGAAACAGAAGGTACAGGTGTCCTTAGCAAAATGAGCTTACAATCTAAGTGGTATAGGGAAAAATTGATACATAAGATTGCAGAATAATTGAAAATGTTGGTGGAGAGTATTTTTTCCACTGTAATGCAGCATTAATAAAGTAGCCATTAACAACTGCTCTTTTTATGCAGCAGTGGTGTGGTATAGTTGAAATTAACAGAGATAATGCAAGGTGTAGACATGAAATTGAAAGTTCTCGCAGCAGCTGCTGCCTCAAAAGGAGGCCATGGAGATTGATGAGCAGATCACGTATAGACAGTCTTTTGCAGAGATCCAAAGAAAACAGCACAGTACTAATACTGTGCAGATTGGGGCTCTGGCGATTTTACAGCGGGGGTTCTATCTGGTTGAGAAAACCTTTAAAGAGCCGGATACCATTCACCTGCCACCCAATGCTGTAATCCAAGCCCAAGCGGTACGTTAAACCACTGGTACATATGCAGCTCATGGTTTTGGAGCCACACTGTGCCAGACTGTGACGACTTATAAATAAAGCATAGTGTGGATTAAATACATAATAAAATATCTAACCACAGCCAGGTACTTTCTAAGTGACCATAAATGTGTAAGCTGCCCTGAGATACTGTATAACAATTCTGTTTAGTGAGATTGGTGTAGCTGGTTAGTCAGGCTCGTCTGTCATCAAATTTGTAACAGTTTTATATTTGTGAGAAGATTATTTATTAACATATATTTATATAGCATCGGCAGACTACACAGGGCTTTAAAGATGTGAATATAGTAATAAAATATGACTGGATAGTATTATATTGGTAGAGGTAAGGCCTGCATTTTTATAATTTGTAAGAAAATAGGGGTTTATACAAGAGGTTAGGTACCACAGATTACATATTGGTCCAGCCAGTAAGCAATGGGAAACAGTGCTGAATGATGCTCTATAATCCATTCACACAGTGATGTTGGTGTGGGGATCAAAAGGTTGTTTAAACGTAGAACGAGAAGAATTTTGAGTGGATTGTGTAGAGGGCTGGTAATCATGGAAAATATCCTAGAGGTAAGGCTGGGTAAACACTACACTGTTTTCAGCCGATTATCAGGCCAATCAGACGATAAACGACCGGTTGGCCCAATACCACAGTAGTGTGTACGCTGTAATAATGAACAATTATCATTCCAAAGCCCATCGCATCTTAAATGAGATTTTTCAACTGAACTAAAAATCTAGTTCACTGATGAAAGAATGACGTTCCAATTCTACACTCATGACCACAGTGTCCTTAGATCTTTATGGGGGTCCAGAGTCAGAATCTTTTCAGCAGATGGTTATGAAGAGCACAGATCTGACAGTAAATTGTGTAAAACTTCAATAATGTGAACACAGGAACCAGCATGCTGATCAGGACTATTTTTTTCAGTCACAGATACAATCGCTAAAAATATTCCAACGTTAGAATTAGGGATGTGCACCGTCCACTTTTGGTGTCTCGTGTTTTGTGTTTTGGATTCGGATTTGCTTGAGGTTTTGGGTTCGGATTTGTTTCGCAAAACACCTGACGAAAGGTTTTGGTTCGGATTTAAGGTTTTGGATTTATTTTGAAAAATAAAGCACAGCACAGCACAGCACAGCACAGCACGAGATATAGCAGGACAGAGGACCACCTAACACAACCTCCCTCTACCCTGATCAATACCCGAGTGAAGATGGCGGCGGCTAGCAGGGAATTTATAGAATACGAGTATCGCGAGATCCGACAGCGGGATTATGACTCAGAGCCTCGGTTTCAGTTTTGCAATTGGCGGGAATACCCGGATCTGTCTCGGATCCGGCTCGGATTGGCAACGTTGGGGTGGGTTCGGATTTCAGATATCCGAGCCCGCTCATCTCTAGTTAGAATTTTCCTGCATTGTGTACCCAGCCTTAGAAGGTATGAAAAAGTAACTGAAAGTTTTTTGATAAGCTTTTCTAAATAGGTGGATTTTCAAAGTATGCTTGGAGGATTAGTGGCTAGGGAAAGTCTTGTTGTACAAGGGAGTAATGAGGAAGATGAGAGCTGCAGATCTTGGGTAGATTGGAGGGTTGAAATTGGAAGATAAATTGAGACGAGTTGGTACAATTTTGTTAATTGCTTTGTATGTTAGTAGAAGCATTTTATAATGGATTTGGTGAAGTACAGGCAGCCACTGTAAGGACTGACAGTATGGAGCAGAACAAGAACATTTTGTGAGGAAAATCAGTCTTAACTGCTGTATTCTAATAGATTGTAGGGGTCAAAATCTTGTAAGGGAAAGACCAATAAGAAGGAAATAGCAGTAGTTAATGTGGGATATTATGAGTGCATTAATTTATGTTTTTGTGTGAGATACTGTATGTGCATATTTTGGAAATGTTTCTTAGATGTAGTTTGGATAGGACTTTGATATATACTGGAAGTGGTTACCAAAGGTTAATTTCTTAGTCGAGGATGAAACCTAGACAGCAAGCTTGAGGGAAAGGGTTTATTGTTACATTGTCAACAGAAATAGAGATGTCAACTGGGTAGCTTCTGTTAGCTGGTGAGAAGTTTTTTTGAAAGATTAAAATTAAGGTGGTGAAAGGACATCTAGGATAAAATGGGCTTATGTGGGAGATAGGGCACAGAGCTAATCTAAAGTGCAGCCACCACTGTCATCTGTGTGCCATGTCTGTATCCCTTTGTAACAGTAATACTTTTGGCAGGACCATGTCACATGAGATTCACAAGTGTGAGTTATAGAGTTATATCTAGTCTAACAGAACAAATGATGTGGATCGATACTCTAAATGGTTTGACAAATTGATATGAGCTTCTGAAAATTCACCGAAATTTCTTGAATGTTTGATCAAAGAAAAAATTAGAGAAAGTTGAACAGGTTCAACCATATTTAAACCAGTTTTTGCATATTTTTTTACCTGGCTCGAACTCAAGCTAAACGTTTTAATTTTTTTTATGTTTTGGTTTTTTTGGGGAGTGAACTTATCTTGAAAGTATAGACAGTTTTATCAAAAGCTTACAGCCATCAAATCAGTGAAATTCAATCGAATTTCAAACCGGTTAAAAATTTTAAGGATCTCTAAACAGTACATTATTCTGTGATATGTCCCGTGAAGTCACTGCGACCTATTCACGAGACAAATTGAGCAAGTGTGTAAAAATAGTGATGTCAATTTCCAGAGGTTTGTATTCTGTCAAAGAGAATCTACGCAGTCAGTCTGTTATTCCGGCAGTAGGTTATGACATTGAAAATATCATTAAGAAGGCTTCTACAGGAGTAACTTATAAATATTGGAGAATAGAGGTGTTTTTGAACCTTTTCATATGGAGAGATAAGATTATTTCAGCCAAATAAACAAATTATTTAATGGAAATCCTTTTCTCATTGCTAGAATGAAAATCCAGGCCCAGGATCATATAATGTTGGACAAGGACCAGATATCAACAGTGTCTCATTATCATCTAAAGGAACAGGAGGGTTTCCATCAAAGGTAAAACTGATGAATGTATTGAGAGGTCTTAACAATCCTTTTTCAACTTAATATATGACAGATATAGACCACTTTCCAACTTGAATGATTAAAGGGGTTTTTCAACTTTACAGGGAGTTTGCACAATGCACTATTTTCCCCTTGGATTACCACCATTTGCAATGTGCAGCAGTCCCCAGTAATCATTTGTATTAATGATCTCTGCAGGAGAACTGATGTATCCTAGAGCCGATGCAGAGAAGGGATTCTACACTCAGTGCAAATATAGGATATGTATTCTTGGAAGGTGCAGTTTAAAGGCTAATTCCAACTTCAGTTAAAAATTCACAAACATCCACCAAATGTATATGCAATATGTGCAAGTACATTAATTATTTGTGGTCACTTCAATATACTTCTTTTTTTGTTGTTGTTAGTGTCCAAGAGAGTTATCTACATTTTTCAATATCTGCATGTTGTCAGTGTCCATGGCATTTCTACTACAGCATTAGACAATGTGATTATCGCCTCCCATTGGATTCTTTGCCCCCCCCCCCCCCTCATCCCCATCGCCTAGTTTGCCCACTCTGTCGTTCTCTGCCATCTCTGGGGAAAAAGTCAGGTTCCTTTATTCCTCCCCTCCACCTGCCCTCTTGACCCCATCCCCTCCCACCTTCTCCGCTCCCCCTCCACTAATGCCTGTTCTCGTCTTGCACATCTCTTCAACCTGTACCTTTATTTTGGCACCTTCCCATCATAGTTCAAGCGTGCCCTAGTCTCTCTCATCCTTAAAAATTCATCCCTTGACCTGCACTCTCTATCCAACTACCACCCCATCTTCCTCCTCCTGTTTGCCTCAAAGATCCTTGAGCAGATTGTCTACAGCCGCTTTGCCACCATCCTTTTTTCCATTCCCTCCTTGATTCTCTTCAATCAGGTTTTTGTCTCTTCCACTTCACTGAAACCGCCCTCACCAAGGTCACTAATGACCTTCTCCCTGCCAATTCCAAGGGTCATTATTCCCTACTCATCCTCTTTGGTTTCTCTACTGCTTTTGACACAATGAACTACCCTCTCCTCCTGCAAATCCTATACTCCTTTGGCCTATGACATTGTTTTCTTTTGGCTGACCTCATAGCTTTCTGACCGCTCTTACTCCATCTATACCCCTGACTCCTCCTCCACCCCACTTCCGCTACCTATCGGCATTCTCTAGGGGTCTGTTCTTGGTGACCTAATCAAGTCTTACAGGTTCCAGTATCGTCTATGATACTCAAATCTACATCTCCTCTACTGACCTCTCCCATGTCCCCTGCTGTCTTTCTGCTATCTCTTAATAGAGGTCTCACCGCTCCCTTAAATTAATCATATCTAAAACTGAACTGATCTGGCTTTAAAAGTCCAATAAGAGAATGTGAGATTCGGGAGTATTTACTTAAAGCTTTTTTCTGCAGCATATTTTTTTAAAAGTATTTTCCTATGGGGCACTCCAGGGCAAAGTGGGCTCTGGATACTAGGGCTTCATCATCATCATCATCATCATCATCATTTATTTATATAGCGCCACTAATTCCGCAGCGCTGTACAGAGAACTCATTCACATCAGTCCCTGCCCCATTGGAGCTTACAGTCTAAATTCCCTACTATAGACACACACTCACACACAGACAGACAGAGAGGGAGAGACTAGGGTCAATTTTTTTTTTTTTTTTTTTTTTTTTTTTTTTTGATTGCAGCCAATTAACCTACCAGTATGTTTTTGGAGTGTGGGAGGAAACCGGAGCACCCGGAGGAAACCCACGCAAACACAGGGAGAACATACAAACTCCACACAGATAAGGCCATGGTCGGGAATCGAACTCATGACCCCAGTGCTGTGAGGCAGACGTGCTAACCACTACGCCACTGTGCTGCCCTTATTATTATTGCCCTTAGGGCTTGCTGGTCATTATAGTTCTACAAGCACCTGTATGCTCTGGGAGCCATGTGTATGCTGTGTCCCTCTGTGTATGCTGTGTCCCTCATGCTTCTGGTAATCGAATCTCAATTATGTAAATACGTCCTTTCGCCTGTCCATGCTTTTATTTCCTTTACACCTCTCTAAACATAGTAAATATAATATGCAGCTGAATCTGCATATGGATGTATGCATATGCATCTCTGTTCTGCATGCACAGTAATGAGTACTGTGTATTTGTCAGGCACAGGACACGCTGACCACCTGGTTGGGATCCGGTGCTCCCACCTACCTCTAACCGCCACTCTCCTCTCTCAGCGGGTCCCCTTGGCTTGCTCTCGTGGGTGCCATCTTGCCTGCCTGAACTGCGCATGTGCAAAACCAGCCCTTTTCAAAACTCCTTCCATTCACCTGATTTATTGATTGATTGATTGCCAGTCAGCCCTGTCTATTTAAAGCACCTGTCTTCTTACCTGAGTACCAGATCTTCAGGTCTCCTCTCCTGTCTAGATGTGTTCCAGTCTGGCTCCTGTTCACCTGCTGCTGCAGAGTACTATCACAAATACCTGCTTTCAGCTATCCTGTGTTACAGCACTATCCTGCTGCAGAGTATTACCACCTTTACCTGCTTCCAGCTCTCCAGTATTTCAGCGTTATCCTGCTGCAGTGTATTACCACCAATACCTGTTCTCAGCTTTCCAGTGTTACAGCATCATCCTGCTGCAGGGTGTTTCTACCAGTCTCCATCTCCTGTACATCAGTGCTTCTGTTTGCTATCTACCTGCAGACCATCACACTTCCTCATGATCCTGACCTTAGGGGCCTCCTAGCTCTTTAGAACCTCTTTGCCTCATCTACCTGCAGAATATAATCCTCATTATTACTCCTATCAGCAACCATCTTACTCCTGTGACTTGGTTCTCCTCTCGGTCTCACTTGTGACCCTCCTTGAGAACCACGACCTGCGATTAGGGAGCCGTAAAATGCAAACTCCCTTGCGGGGGTCCTGGGTGAATATCTCTCTCCATTAGACTCCGTGCTTCTTGGAGGGTAGCATCAACTCAAGCAGACCATACGGGCTCTTCCAGACCCTAGAGTGTGACAATATTTTATGCAAACTTCTTTCTGCTAACTTGTGCTGTGTACAAGGTACAGATCTGGTGACTAAAATATATGAATCATATCAAAGTATAAAATGGAGATCCCATTCTGGTGGCTGGTTTGTAAAGCAGAACCCATTCTGGTGGTTAGTATATAATGCAGACCCTTTAGGGTATAAAATAGACCTCCAATCTGTTAGATATTTGTTAAAGGATGCCTCCTATCTGATGGCATAATATTAAAGCAGACCTCTAATGTGATGGCTACTGGTTAAAGCAGTCTACCAGTGTATCACTACTGATAGACTGGTTAAAACGGACCACAAATCTGGTGGCTAGTGGTTAATGCAGACCTCTAAACTGGTGACTAGTGGCAGCAGAGTTTGTATTCTTTTTCATTACTCAATACATAATCACTATTCTGCCACTTGCTCATTGGGGAAAAACATTCATTAAAATCTATCAGGAAGCTCCTAGCACTCTGATTTGTTAATAGGATGCAGAAGCCTCTTAAATGTTGGACTCTGGCACCCAACTGGAGTCAAACTGCCAGGAGTTCTCTTATGTTAATGACACATGCTGGTAGCTCTTTCTGATATGCAACTTGCAAGTGGCAAAATAGGGACCTCACAGTAAAGACTTTAGGAGCCCTAGGACCCCAAAGCCGATATCCCCAGCCATGACACCAGCTTGTTAAAGCATACTGTCGTTTGTGTTTTCATTTATTTATTTTTAATAAACACACATCAGGTGATTTCTATGAAACATTTGGCATTCATATGCAAAATTGGAATATATGTGCTTGCTTCCGGATTGTACCAACAACTTTTAGTTACTTTTTTACACCAATTTTTAATGATCGTATGAAATATAAAAAAAATAATAATTGTTGTTTGAGAACTAGAGATACTGGGACTGATTCATTAAGGAACTTAAATGACGATAGATGCCGTATTTTGAGTAAAATCGCTCTGCGCAAGCGCAGGACTGAACTATATGCCAGTGAACGCAAGAGCATCCAATTCATCTTTGCGCTCGAAGGGCACTTACAACAGGCTACGATTTCAGTGGGGGAATGGGTAGGGGATTCTTCGAATGCATCTATTTAATGTACAGTAAGGGTGTGCCAAGTTCGAGCACACACAGCAGTGCCTGATTCAGGTTTTGGGCATCTCAAAGGTACGTGTTTTTCTGTTGTATCACTTGCACCAGCTACAGGGAGGGTGGAATTGCTGATTGATAGTGATGATGGATGTGTATGCATACTAGCACATGTGTTTTATATCAGGAGCAACTGTAAATATGCATTTTATGTACAGTAGACATTAATTGCATCATGATAAATGTACTTTATGTGGGAAAACTGTTTTTAATGTTTTATCATTAATGACTATATTATTAACAGGTGATAACAATCATTTTTACTGTGCGTCCTTTTGGGACTTTATATTCCACATATGTATTGAACGCATCCTTCAGTGTATTGTGTCTGTCAAAGCAGAGCACACCTAAACCTGTATTCAACAAGAGACGTTTCTTCAGACCCACTTGTAGATGAATACGGATGTGCGTATGCCCGGTTTACGTGCATTTTAAAAACTTCAATTTATATTCATTTTGCATGCCTTAATGAACAGCCGCGGGCTGGCAGATGTCAGCCCGGGGGGCGCACAGACGGCCGCATCACATGACATCGCATGTCACGTGATGCGGCCGCCTGTGCGCTGATGCGGCCGCATCCCGTGTCATGGGATGCGGCCGCCGGTAAAAACAGGAGATAATTTATCCGGGGGGGGGGGCGGCTGGCCGGCCTGCCGCCCGGCCCTATCAGCGGTAAGACTGAGCGGCCCGGGGGAACGCTGCCCCTCTGCCCCCGGGCCAGTCCGTCCCTGTTAATGAATCAGACCCTATTTCTGACATCTTAGCAGATGTGTTTATGCTAATACATGCACAATATATACATGTTCTGTTATATTTTTTAAAAAAAACTAGAGTTCCCCAAAGATTTTTACATTCCTGCGAATATGAATGTTTCTTTTGTCCTTTATTGATATTTATGTGATCCACACGCTTTAGGTCACTTTTTGTTTTACTGTTAGCAATTTGATTTTGATAACATAGGTTTTATAATTGTATTACATGTGCTGTGCCAGCCAACATAAGGTATGCGATTATATGATCATCCTCTGTTACTTTAGGCCTCTAAAAGTTTCTTCTGTAAGATTGTCCGCACTCCAGCTCCTAACACTTACCACATACAGGACACATTGTATTCAAAGAAGGATTTTAGCAAAAGCTACTCCAGCATGTTTCATCAGCCTATTGCTACAAGGGTAGAAGATACAAAACATAAGACACCATCTCCCAATCAGTATGATGTGAGTATAAAACTTATTTCTACATGGTTAAAACATTGGAAGATCTGATTGACTAATGTGATTTTTTTGTCACAGACAGTGGCCTATCCTAACCTGATAAAATATATAACTATATCTTTTCCTTTATTTTGCAGGCATCTATAAATTATTGTCATCCAAACAATAATGTGTCTGCACATGCTGCTTTTGTTTCAAGGACAAAGAGGGATGCTGTACAGTTGAATTCTCTCAAAGGACCTTCACCTTGTAAGTGTTCTATGTAAAGTGATGTATGCTTTTTATAGACAATGCCAGACTTGTCTAAAACTTTAAGAAAAGCAAATTTATTAACATTAGGATATTCATTTTGGGTCAAAAATTGCAGGTTTGTCAGACTTCGTCCCTCTTACGCATAGGGACGGCCATCTCTCTATCTTCCTGCTGCATTTGGTTGATGGGCGATACATCCTGTTCCCCTATCGGCCTCTCTGCACATGGGCGCCATTGCTAGATAATGGAACGCTATTGGAAGCTCTTTCGGCGTCCGATGACGCTGCACCGTCAGCACCAATCATTGGTGCACACTACTATTTAAAGCTCTCTCTGGCACTAGTCTAGTGCTAGAGTATTGGGTCCACCAGCTCCAGCGTTCCAGTTTTCCTCCAGTCTGTTTGTTCCTCCAGTGTATAAGTTGGCTGATTCCTGACTATTCTTCTGAGCTCTCCTCTGATTTGGTTATCTGGTATTTGTTTCTTGCCTGTTACTCAACCACACTTCCGGATCCACCTTGTGTACTGTTGCTGTCAGAATGTTACCGACCCGGCTAGTTTGAGACCATCCCTCCTGGATACCTCTGTGAACTGCAACTGCTAGAACGTTACCGACTTGGCTAGACTGACCACCATCTATTTCCTGTATCTCGCTGGTGACTCAGTAGGTGGTCTGTGCCCTGCGCGTCTCCCGCAGCAAAACCCAACTACAGTTGTCAGCAGGTGCACTTTTGTATCATATTCTGTGACAAAGGGCAAACCGCATGTGAAGATGCATATAAACATTACACGTTTGCTCATGCTTATCTGTCATTAGCCGTGGAGTGTGGCTAGTAATTGGTTGCTGTTGTAGTGCTGTAGAGCAGCCAGAGTCTGTAGAGGGTGGGTACAGTTGAGGTCTGTAGATTGCAGATGAAGGAGCATGGTGGTAGTATGCAGATTCGTTCGAGAAGTGCTAGGCTGTGTAGAAGGTAATAATGTTAGTTGTTCAAGTGGAGCTTGACTAGTTAAAGATTTTGGTTCGTATGGGAAATGGAACTATGCTGTGTTTTACGTGGTATTAGTGATAATATACAATGGTGCATCTAGCAGAGATGGAAAGAAATGCAATGGCAAGTAGAAGTATTGGTAGATTGGTGAGGAAGAAAAATAAACAATACTGATAAGCTCTGTTTATATCAATTGCTATTAATTTCCATGGAGTTTCTATATATAGCACATAATACCATTGAAATAAATTGGCCATTAAAGTGAATGGGCCATTGACATAAGTAGGAAAAATAGCACACAACGCTGGTGTAACAACTCTTGTAAACCCTTAGTGTGTATGTGCACAATGCGCTCCCATAAAAATGAGAAGACTTTTTCAAGTACAGTGAAATGCTTTGAATGCATTTAAATAGAGGAATCTGCATTCAAAAAAGTGCTGCAACACATAAAGGTGCAAGTATGAATGGAAATGAGTATGGACACATAGAATAGAATGGGTTTTAATTTTACATGCGTTATTTTGTTTGCATGCTTTTCACTTTAGTCAGGTGCATCCTTTAAACACCAGTGGGTAATGACCCTAAATGTCATCTACACACAAACATATTAAACAGATATCTGAACAGACATCATATAAATAAAAATGTTACATTTACCATGTCCACCTTTTTGCTTGCCTAGATGAAGCTAGCTCTCTTCTGGATAGTTGTAAATAATGTCACAGGTTCTTCAGCACACAGGACCATCTCTAATTTAAATTATGCTTAAGGCATTATGTAGACCTTTGAAATGGCAATGATTTTGTCAAAAATGGTGTTAACTAATAACTGTACATTGCAATTAGTTCTTTAACTGTACATTGCAATTAGTTCTTTAACTGTACATTGAAATTAGTTCTTTATTCAATCTATTAATGTTAGATTTGACTAAAAATAACTTCATGATAGCTACACCAAGATTAAGCCTAGAGAAGATTATACTGTATACTTCCAGCATTCGTAGTCAGAACATTTTCAAGGCAAGGGCATGAAAGACAGCTTTACCAATTTACGAAGGTAATGATGCCAGGAGGCCGCTATCTTTGGTGGCCGACTGTATGTCTCACACCTACACTTGCAGAAGTGTTTAAGGAAACACATCGATTTGGGGGAAGATGATGACATATGTGGGGGATTTAAATGTTTTCACCAGCTGATAGGAGAACATGGGGAATTTCTTGCTAAAAGTTGACTCATCCATATATGTTCTAATTTCTTTTGTCCCCTAACTCTCACATGATTAATAAATGAGGCTAAACTGAGCAGCATTTTAGGAGGACAACATAAACATTGAAATGAATGAACCATTCTCATGGTTTTGAATTTAACTAGGCAGATAATGGACACGGTCTGCCAGATATGTCCTCTGACATATGTGCATAAATGTAGTGTCTTGCATACCGCAAACTCCACATTAATGTGCCAGAGGATCTGTTGAAGAGATGTCACCTAAATCTGGTCCCAGTAGCATGTTTCATAAAAGAAAACATGGGATAAATATTTTTACTTTCTCAATTTACTTTTTAATTATTTCCCAAGACTCTTTATCTTGTGGTCAGTTTGGAGTGTACATGTTTGTGCTGCATATAATACTTTAACTTTATTTCAATGGTTGGTTCACCATAACCTAGTCTAAAGGTATATATGCCATTTTAAAGCCAAATAGGTTCTTCAGACATTGATTGGGACAACTGGAAAATACGGTTGGACAATGATCATATCTGATTATGCTGTCATCTACAGACTGTTCAAACTGCCCAATTGGATTGAGCCTGAGGGACAAATGCTAGGACGACCTGGATCTTTCAGATTTGGCCACATTCTTTTTTTTTGCATTTGAGTTACTATAGCCTTCTTATCAGCTTGAACAGGTCTAGCAATTCTCCTTTGACCTCTCTTTATTAACAAGGCATTTTTGCCCACAGACCCGCCGTTCACTGGATGTTTCGTGCACCATTCTCTGTAAACTCTAGACACTTTTATGTGTTAAAATCCCAGCAGATCAGCATTTTCCGAGATACCCAAACCGACCTGTCTGGCACCAATAATTATTCCATGGTCAAAGTTACTTAGATAATATTTTTCATCCCTATTCTGGTGTTTGGGTTGAACAACAACTGAAACTCTTGACCAAGTCTGCATGCTTTTATACATTGAGTTACTGACTAATGATGGGCCAATTAAATATTTGAATTAACAAACAAGAGTACAGGTCTAACTAATAAAGTGGCCACTGAGTGTATATATTTTATAAAAATAATCCTGTGGCTACCATATCTAGGTCGGTAACAATCAATTCCTCCAGTGACCGTAGTCTGGAGAACTTTGAATCAATACACCGAGCTGTGCAAGTATATCTAGATTGCTGATTGAACAGGCTGCAGGGTTGTCCAGTTATTGTTCTGGATACACTTGCACTAATTTACTGATAAAAAGTTCTACGGGGTATCTATCTGTGACTACCAAAGTCCCAGACATGAGAACCGTATTGTTAGGCTAGTGGCTGGATCGGCACATTAATTTATAAAGAACGAATGTTTTTAATATGGTTATGCTAGTGTTTCTATTAGCATAGTGTATCAAAACCAGCAAAGGTTGTATTTCCCTAAATAAAAGATGAAGTTTACGTAAATAAAAATGGTGAATCCACCAACCTGCCACCCACGCCTGTTTTCCACATTATTTTGCCATTTTATGCCCTCAGATTCTGCTGCATTCCACCTGCTGTTTTTTCTGTCCCACATTCATTCTGTTGCAACTGAGAAGCTTTACTGTGCTTGAACTGAGTAGAGTGTGTGTTATGCAGTATATCACATGTCAAAGTGCCAGTATCCTAACCTGACATCTCTGGTTTAAGCAGACTTCTTGAAAGCATTATTGATAGTATTTTGTTTTCTTGAAGTGCATGAGGTTAATCAGGGTTAGTCGTTATATTTTATGCAAATACCTACTGATACATCTGGTTAGATTACATGCTTTTAGTAGGAAGTCCACATAGGTATTACACATCATCAAAAAGCAGCTGGTTTGTATTGCAATAATTGTGAATCTAAAGTAGCAGTGAAAACATTAGGTTAATGTATTTAAGCAAAAATAGTTTCACTTAGATTGTAGTGATACCGGTAATAAATCATTCAGGACCATTTATTTATGTTTCATGCCTAAAAATATCAATCTTCAGAGGTTCACAGGCATTCTAAGTTGTGGAGCATATTACACATATAGGCCACACCAAAATTCACAAAACTTAAGCATAATGAAATAAGCCCTTTGTATATGAACAATACATTTTTTCTTTAGGTCATTATACAGTAAATGACTCATTAGTTAAAGAATCTCCCAAGGTCCTAGTTTCATGCTTCAAGTCAAAGACTTCTCGGGATGTTTTGAATGTGACCTCGTGTAACCCAGGACCAGCCAGCTACGAGCCATATGGATCTCCTGAAATAAGAAAGAAGACCGTTTTCCCGTAAGTTACAGTATTATAGTAAAGATAACAAGTTTTTCTTTAGTATGTGAAGGTCACCTCTTTCCTTTATCTAGAAAAATAACCAAAGATCTACCATCCTTTCAGATGCATGTACAAAAAACGCAAAACTGTTAATTTGTTTCTCTCTAGACTGGATCACAACATGAATTGTAACCTAAAATATTATTGTGTTTTAGGAGGAAACATTACCTCTGTTTCTCAGCTCCTGCGGAACCAGTTCCCAAGACCCCAGGTGTGCCAGGACCAGGACAGTATGAGCTTGTTGACTATGAAGGGCCCCCTAAACATTACATTTCTAGCTCTGCATTTGTGTCCAACACAAGTCGTTGGGCAGGCGATGTCTCTGGAGCAGAGATACCCGGTCCAGGTTAGTATAGCTGTGTGCAAACCATAAAACAAATATAAAGTTTATTAGTTTGTTTTGAGAAACTGAGTTCATGTAACATTGAGGAGATTGTATCTAAAAGTTACAACACACTGAATCAGTAAATCTAATTTTTCCCATATATTGGGAGAAAAATATATTTTTCCATGATTTTGCTTATGAACAATCAGTTTACAACCAATCAGGTGTCACACTCTACAACAGTGAACCCATGTGCTGTAATTCTTTACATTCATTTTCCATTTCCTGAAATAAACCATAATGTACTTGATTAGTGATTCACTAGGTAGATTTCAGTACAACCTAAATTTTCAGAAATAGGTGTTAATATGCATGATCGAGTCAGTAGTCCATAAATTCTGTACATACCACAATGTTGGGATATGTGGGAAACGATTTTGTACACATATGCTTCAACATTTTGATTATGGAAATTCATGTTTAGAACAGGACAGCAGTAGACAGCCAACATGCATTGAGGGACATTAATGATAGTTGTTGGTGGTGCTGCCCATAGTAAGAAATCAGTGGCTAGTTGCGAGGGACAACACCTTCAAATGGTTTCATAAATGCCCACCTGCGTGAACTAAGGATAATGGGCACAGTGGCTGATCTATTGCATGATTTCATTACTCTACATCAGTGCATTACACCTAAAATGGGACTTATATTTTAAATGAGACACCTTATATATAAACATGGGACACATCTAAGGCACCACATGTTCACAGGTATTGCATATATGTAATATATAATAACACAATAAAGTGTTTATTAATAATATCAAAGGAAAGTTCTTCACATTCCACAGTGGTATATCTTGCAATGGCCCTAGGGGTGTGAATGCGTGAAGATGTCATTGTAAGATAGTGATTTCCAGAATACTTGGCTTATTCTTTGAAGGAATGCTGCTTAGGCACCTAATGTTCTTACTGCACGGACCTTAACCATTGCTATACTGAAGGCTTGTCATCAACTTTTATCACTAGTGTTTGTGTTCTCCTGGATTTAAACATCAGGATAGATGTTATGTACAATCAATGAGAAGCACACTTTGCCAAATGTTTAACTAGAAATATTGAATATTTTGTGGATATATTTCCGTCACTCTCCTTTGTTAACAGAGCTGGATTAAGGAGAAGGGGCGCAGTGGTCATGACCCCTGGGCCCTCCTCTGTCTGGTGACTTCCCCCAGGACCAGGTAGTCTCAAGGGGTGCGAGTTGGGGGACAGTGTGGTACTTGGTGGCTGGCCCCTCCCCCGGGAAAAGTCCCTTTCCTTCATTTAGCTGTGGACCTCCCTCTCTTCCCCTAAGTGGGGCCTCCTATCCCGTAAAAGACAGATGTCACATGGGACGTGCACCACATGATAGGTGCCTTCCCATGTGTGCAGAGCTGCAAGGGAGGCAGACACAAGAGTCTGCCTCCCCATCATAGCGCAAATGGAACAAAGTAAGTGTGAGTAAAGGGAGGGGGGTTTGTAATATAATGTGTGTGTGAGGGAAGGATGAGGGTCTTAATATAATGTGTGAGGGAAGGAAGGGGAGTCGTAATATTATGTGGGTGGGAGGAAAGCTATTAATTTAATAGTGGAGTGTGGGTGGGGGTTAATTGTTTAATGGTTGCTATTTTATTTGTTGTATGATGGTAGGGGTATTTAATTTAATAGTGGGGATGATGAATTTAAGGTGGGGTGACAAGACCTTTAATTTAATGCTTGGGGGCTATTGATTGAATGTGGGGCTGAATATATGAATATGAATTATCTAATGGCAGTGATGGTTGCGGAAAATAGATATATTTATTAAATGTAAATGCTATTAATTTAGTGTTGGGGTGGGGGAACTCTACTGTAATGTGGGTGAGAGGTAGGCTATTAATTTAATGGTGGACTGTGGGTTGGAGCTAATTATTTAATGGTGGATGCTATTATTTTTTTTGTGGGGATATTTAATATAATAGTGGGGGCTTTTAGTTTGAGCTGAGATGACAGAATCTTTAATTTAATTTAATGCTGGGATGGATTGGGGCTATTAATTGAATATGGGGCTACGTTTGGGGAGGAGGATTATTTATTAAATGTGTATATGATTTTTTTAATGCCAGGGATAGTTGTGGGAAATAGTTATATTTATTAAACATAAATGCTATTAATTTATTGCTAGGGTTGTTTGATGTAGGGGAATTAGGTTTATTTATTAAATGGAAATACTATTAATTTAATGTTGGGGAAATAGGTCTATTTTTTAAATTTGTATGCTATTAATTTAATGTTAGGATTGGTTGCAGGGAAATGGATCTGTTTGTCAAATGTGAATACTATTATTGTAATATTGGGCCTCCAGGGAGGCCTAATTGTTAAATGTGGATTCTATTGATTTAGTGCCAGGGATGGTGGCGTTATCTAAGTTTCATGTACACATTTTTTCTACATAGGGCCCCCAACATTCCAGGACCAGACAAGCAGCAACTCTAAAGACACCAGCAGCCACAGGTAGTGAAAGCGACAATAATAGGTAGGAGAAAATAAGACAGTTTGCCAACTGTCCTGAATCTAGTGGGGTAATCCCGAATTTGGGTAACTGTCTCACTTAGTCAGGATTTGGTCCACCGGCAAGGACAGTTGGGAGATATACCCTGCTTTACACTTAACAGTAGAGCACACAGTATTGCCTGTGTATTAGTCTAAAATTTGTCTAAAATGATAACCATATTACACCAAGTAGAGGTGGATTAGGGCTCTGCCCCCTCCCCCCCAGAGCCTTAATCCACCTCTTTTTGTTAAAATATTTGACAGTATTGTCTTAACAGCAACAACAGGGACATCTGCAGGCTGTATTGATGATGAAGAACTGTGGAATTGGCCTCCAAAGTACTGATGACATTTTTCAAGTTCTCTGGATAACACTAGCTGGACAGCTTTGTAGAGCAATCTGTTATCCTTATTCATAATCATTATGTCACAAAAAATGTCTAAAATGTCACAAGCTGATCTTACTAATGCTGTTTTTGTAAGCAACACAGAGATTCTGCATTTAGGAACATGGCTTAAATCTTGTTGCTGTTTAATGACGGCTAATTCTAAATAGAGCAGGTATCGGAACCCAGTATATGGGATCTGGGTGCGCAGTGAAGGGCATACACAAGGTACAACATTAGTTAATAAACATTGAAATATCATTGTTTTAACTAGACTCATGTTGGAGACACACAAGGGCAGTATGTAAAATAATATGCATAAAATAACTGGAATACACAAAACCTAAATTAAATAATTCTAAAAAGTTAGTAATCTTTACATGAATTTATAATTACTTGTAGCGTACAGGAAAAGTGTTACATGTCCAGAATAATATTGCGACAAACCCAATGTATTTACTTCAATAATTACTTTCTTACAGAGGCACATCAGATACACAGAACTAACTTTTCAGAAATCAATTAAAAAAATATAATATGAAAACCGGAGCGCTCTGATAGCAGAAAAGAACATTGCACTGTTATGTTGGCACTTTAAAAATATATTGATAAAATGATAGTAATATAAGTACTCTGCTACACTTCTACTACTAAAAGAATATTGGTGTCGATATGCAATATGCCATGGAGTTTCCTGTGGCATTGAGCCAGCGTCTTGGTACAAATCCAGGATAAAATAATCCACTCTGAAGTTTTCCTGCATGGTGTCCAGACTATTACTGCAAATGTGCCTGCAGTCTTTCTTTTTTATGACTGGTGGCATGGCGACCTACTGGCAGGATTCATTGAGCCCGACTGAGTATGGCTTCTTTATGTTGCCACTCTCTTGTGTTTTATCTGTAACTCCTTCTTTTCCATGTTTTGTATATGTCTTTTGTCTTTTTTTACAAGCCCCCTTTTTCCTATGTCTTGTCTATTTCTCCTGAAGCTCTCACCTTCCGGTGTCTTGCTTCTCTCTCCATTCACTGTTTTCACTATCATACCCTGTTTTGTTCCCTTTCACTCAAGGTAATTTATAAATGTGCAAATGCTGTTTTGTGATATTGTGTACCTATTTTTACAAAAATGCAACCATTTTTACTAGGAAGTGCACAGATTTTTGAGCCAAGAGAGATGGCATTTTGGAGCTTGTGACATTGCCACAGACCACAATCCCCATTAAATATTGCCTAATGCAGGAGATCTCATAAATATCTCCTGTATTAGGCTTTTGTTAGAAAGCTATGCAGCTTAAACATGCCTAAACCATGCGGAAAAAGCCGTTTGCGCATGGTTTATGGCTTAATAAATAGGCCTCTGTATCCTTTTTCTCTATAAAGGGTGAAATTGAGCATAGACAAAGTCTGGCTTCGCTTGCATGTCTGGCTTCAGTTTGCATGTCTGCCATTTGGTTGTTTGACTTTGTTCCACCTCCATGCCATGCTACCTAGACCTTGACTCCACCCCTGCAGCTCTTGTGTTATTGAACAATGTGAATGCCTCTCCTGAGTGCCCTCTTCCTTCTCCTCCCACTTAGAAGGGGGAGCTGGCTGATGTGTTTCTGACACTACAAGTGCTGTTGGGCTATATTAATACTGACTGTCCTGCACTCGCCTGGCATGGTACATCAGACTTGAGCTGCTCAGTGTGACAACTGAGGTTATTTTGTACATTCAATAGCAATAGCTACAAAACTGTTGCCCATAGCATAATAGCTGAAGGTGGTATGGTAGTTTATTCATGAGCAATCTGCAATGTTTTACTTACTGTAATATCTGGATGGGCATGCATGAACACATCACTCAAACCTCTCAACAGGACTGCATGTAATTGATGTACCCCACATAGAATAGCATACTCTGCTCTACCATTTGGTACACTGATATGCTGGCCCATAATACACACGAACCTGTACTGACCCATTATATACAATCACACACATTAGCCACATTACACAGACACAAACGCACACTGATATATCACACAGATAGTCATCAGTAAGGTCCAAATAAAACTTGCTTGGAAATTACGATGTCTTATAAAATTTGTGATAAATGTCTATACAGTAGAGATGGGCGGTTTCCTGAAAACCGAACCCACCCGAACTTTGGGGTTCCGAGTACCGAGCCGAGACAAGTCGGCTCGGTACTCTCGGGCCTATTCGGATTCCAAAACGAGGCAAAACGTCATTGTGTCGGATCTCGGGAGTTTTGGAATCTATAAATACCGCCCTCCACCACGATCTAGCGCCATTTGAGAGAGGGACAGAGAACGGGTAGGACAGAGTATAGAGCAGTTTCGCAGGCAAAGTGATAGAAGAGAAAGAGGAGGGTGGTAGCAGTGTTAGAGAAAGCTCCATTGCTGAATTTCTCATTGCTGAAATCCTAATATACCAGTCATTGCACTCTTTTTTTTCTGAATTTGCACTACAAAGTGTAGGGTCTGATATACACCCTTATAGAAGAGCTGCATTGATCATTGCTGAAATCCTAATATACCAGTCATTGCACTCTTTTTTTCTGAATTTGCACTACAAAGTGTACGGTGTTATCAAAATGGATTCACAGCAGTACACAGATGAGCAGGAGCAGCAAGCAGCTGCTGCCACCAGTCCTGATGGTAGTTATCCCTGTACGTCATCTGGTAAAGCCTTTGTAAAAGTACATAGTCTTTTGAAGTCAGGGGAGAAAAACAACAAATAAACACCTTTTACCGTGTTGAAGAGAAAAAAAGCTGTAATCCAGGAAAAGTTAACAGCCGATAAAAAAAAAAATTGCCAACATGCCATTCTACACACGCAGTGGCAAAGAAAGAATGAGGCCTTCGTCTTTCTCTGAGTGCGAAATCTAAAAATGTTACTGAGGCTTCTTCTTGTAAGGTCACTCGTGACCAAGCAAGACCAAGTAATTTGGAGTCCAAAAGTGGTGCACAAATACTGTTACTTGTAAAAGTCAAGCTGGAAGAAAACAGTAAGGCACTAGAGGAAAATGTATGCTCAGAATCAGAAATGACACCAATCCCTGAGGAGAGTCCATTCCACGAGTGGTATGTGTAATCGTGACCATTCTGATAGTGTACCCATAAAGAAGGCCCCTTTTTAGCATTTCTGCTGATGTGTGCCTGAACAGCCCCAGTGTAGCCGGTGATACACCAATTGAGGATGCACTTTGGAATTGGAAGAGGATGAGGAGGATATTTGTGTAGCTGACGAGGGCGCTAATGAGGATGTTGATGAGGTTGTTTGTGTAAGTCCTGCACCAGTAGAAGCAGTTCTGGCACGTGATAAAAAGAAGGCCATTGTCATGCCTGGACATAAGACCAAAAAAGCCACTTTTTATGTGTGGCATTATTTCTACCCAAATCCTGACAACAGTTATCTAGCCATTTGTAGTGTATGTAAAGCCACAGTCAGTCGAGGGAGGGACCTTAACCATCTAGAAACCTCATCCATGTTACACCATTTGGCGCGAGTTCATGGCAAGGTGTTGGGAAAAGCTGAAAGTTATGGTAAAAAAATAACAACAAGCAGTCCACCATCAGCTAGGAGCCTTCTCTCACCTACATCCCGACTCCTGCAATCTACACCCACAACACCGTCCTCATCAATATCCTCAGTAGCGATCTGAGTTAGTCCTGCATCCAAGTTGGTAAGGCTCTATGACTCCTGCACTATCCTTGAATCCTCTGAAGAATTCTTGAGCGTTAGTTCCACTGCTGCTGCTGTTGCTGCTGCTGGGGGTGAGTCTTCCTCCCATAAGCAGCAAAAAAGAAGACCACTAGTACTTTACAACAATTAACTGTGAAACAATCTTTTGCTACAGGAAGCAAGTATGACAGTAGTCACCCAGTCGCAAAGTGGATCACAGACGCCATGGCGGCTATGCTAGTGTTAGATCTACGTCCAATATCCACTATAAACGCAGCTGGTTTTTCACAGTTAATTGAGGTTTTGTGTCCCTGTTACAAAATTCCATCACGACACCATTTTTTTGAAAAGCTATTCCTCAACTGTACGAGAACGTTTGTAAAAATGTACTAACTGGGCTCAAAAATGCCATTCGACCCACTGTACACTTAACCACAGATATGTGGACAAGTGTAAGTGGCCAAACCAAAGATTATATGACTGTGACAGCCCACTGGGTTGGTCATTTGCCTTCACAAGCAGGAACAGCAGTAGGATGTACACCACTACGTAACATTTCTCACAGGCAGGCTACTCTTTGTATCACCGGCTTCACTATCAGGCATACAGCTGATAATTTGTTACGAAAACTAAGGGATGTCATTGATACATGGCTTATAGTACTTGGACTCTCCCCAGGATATGTTATTTCTGATAACGCCAACAATATTGTGCGAGCATTACAGCTGGGTGAATTCCATCACATTCCATGTTTTGCTCACACAATAAACTTGGTGGTGCAGAGCTTCTTGAAAAATAACCGTCAGGTGCAGGAGATGCTTTCGGTGGCCCGTAAAATTTCTGGATATTACTGGCATTCTGCCACAGCATGTAGGAGACTGCAGCAGCTCCAAGAACAATTTAATTTGCCCTGCCACCAACTTAAGCAAGAGGTGTTAACAAGGTGGGATTCCACCCTGTACATGCTTCAGAGGATGGAGGAACAGCGCAAAGCCATACAAGCGTATTGCACAAGCCATGACATTGGGAAAGGGCGAGGAATGTATTTCAGTCTTGCACAGTGGAGATTCATTTCTGTGCTGTGCAAGGTGCTGATATCATTTGAAATTGTGACATGTGAAGTGAGTTCAAACACTGCTAGCTTGAGCCAAGTCATTCCCTTAATTCGACTTTTGGAAAAGCAGCTTGACAAACTGATGGAGGAGATGTTAAAAAATCAATTCCGTAAAGTATGTTGGCCTTGTAGATCAAATACTTAATTCGCTTCACAATGATCCAAGAGTTATTAAAATCTTGAAGTTGGATCACTATGTTTTGGCGACTGTGCTTGATCCTAGGTTTAAGACCTACATCGATTCTTTGCTTCCAAATGACCGAGATCTGAACAGATGTAAGGAGCTCTTGGTCAGCAAGTTGACCGCTGAACTGGTCCTTGGCTTGACGATGTCTCCTTCTTCAGTAAGAAATTGCACTTTCCAAAGAGAATCAGGGGATGACGCAGGTGGCAGACCACAACAGTTTGACATCTGGGCTGGTTTTAAAGATTTTACCAAAAAAAGTGTGACCTTGGCCATAACTCCATCCGATCCTACTATTAACATGCAAAGGATGGTGGAGGATTATTTTCAAGAGTTCATTGAAATCTAAATTTCAGACAGTCCATTTCCATACTGAGAGAAAAAACAAGCCATTTGGAAACCCATGTACAAACTTGCTTTGCAATACCTAAGCTGCCCACCCTCCAGTGTGTAGTCAGAAAGAGTTTTCAGCACAGCCGGGAACCTTGTCAGTGATCGACGTAGGAGGTTACTTCCTAAAAATGTGGAAAAGATGATGTTCATCAAAATTAACTACATCTTCCACGAGGAAGGCCTTTACCGGCAAATACATCCAATTACTGATACTTCTCTATTGGCGGATTCCAGCGGGGATATATTAATAGTCTGTGATGATGATGTACACACTGATGAGGGTGATAATGATGCTGAAGATGATGACGACAACATCTTGACAGTTTAGAATTCATTTTACAGCACTGTTGGCCTAACCTGCCTTTAGGGCATTGATAGCTGGTTTAGTGGGGGCCCAAACAAACCCAGCCCTTATTGCTGAAGTGCTTGGTTTGTTAAGGTGTGCATGTCCTTTGTAAAATCCAAAATATGGGTGGGTGGGAGGACCCAAGGACAATTCCATCTTGCACCATTAATCTTTCCTGGCACTGATGTCTGTTTCTTCCATTACTCTAACAAGCCCATTGTTAGCTTGTTTAGGGAGGGCCATGTTGGACTTGCACTTCAGCCACAAAAATGGAACTCCTTGTGGATGAACTGCTTGGCTTGATAAATTGTACATGCTACCTCTCGTAATTGTGGGTGACATTGTTATCTTATTTATTGAGGGCCGAAAGAAAATAAACACTTCAGCCACAAAAGTGCCACTCCTTGTGGATGAACTGCTTGGCTTGATAAAGTGTACATGCTACCTCTCCTAAAATTGAATGGAAATCACTGGAAATTAGTGTTAGTGAGGTTAATAATAATGTAGGTACAAAATAATACCGAAATTATGTGATTTTACCCCAAAAAATGAAATTTAGTAAAAAATAGCTAAACAAAACCAAAACCAAAACACGCATGGGTGGTTTTGGCAAATCCAAAACCCGAAGCTAATCCAGATCCAAAACCAAAACACGGGGGTCAGTGAGCATCTGTACTATACAGTGATCTCAGTGGGTTGAGAAAAAGACACACATCCACACTGAGCACTTTGCCCATGCGACAACTCTGGGCACATCACCCACAGACACAGGGCCGGTGCAAGGTTTTTCGGCGCCCTAGGCAAAATTTCAAACTACGCTCCCCCCCTCCCTTGGACACACCAAATACCCACTTCACAGACCCTCACACGCTTGACTTTCGTGTTAAAAAAAAAAGAGATAAGCCTTACCTCCTCCAGCGGTCCAGATGCAGTGATGATGTGTGATGCCAAATGCTGCCCAGACTCCGCTGCAGACACAGGATTTCTAGAAGGAAGGTATCCAGGCGTTAGATTTCAGAACAATAAACATGACACAATAAGCCTATGTAATATGCACTTGTTAAAGGAAATGGGCATCTCCTTTCCTTTATTGGTCCAAATGGAAATGACAAGTAATCTAAATAGACGGCCCTAACATGTCCCTTCATCACACATATGTCCCTTCATCACACCACTGCCCCCCCTCTGCATCACACCACTGCCCCCCCCTCTGCATCACACCACTGCCCCCCCTCTCTGAATCACACCACTGCCCCCCTGAATCACATTTTTAGCTCTTCAACACACTCCCCCCGGATCTCAATGTGCCCCCCTACATCACCCCCCCGATCACAATGTTCCCTCTCCAGCACACTGCCCCCCCCCCTCCCTACATCTCAATGCCCTCCTTGTGGATCTCAATGTCCCCCACCATGGATCTCAGTGTCCTCCCTCTGGATATCAATGCCCTCTCCTCCCCCCCTGGATATCAATGTCCTCTCTCCCCCCCCCCCCCCTGGATATCAATGTCCTCTCCCCTCCCTCTGGATATCAATGTGTTCCCCTGCCCCCTGGATATCTATTTTCTCACCCCTCCCTTGATATTAATGTCCTCCACTGCAGCATACCAAGTCCCCCTCCCCTCTCTTTACCTTATCTTGTCTTCACTCCTCTCACTGACTCTCGGGCGTGACATCATCATCACGTCCTGACAGTCAGTGAGAGGAGGGGAGGAGAGAGATGAGGGGACTGACTGACAGTACATCTTATTGGCAATTCGAGGGGGTGGCGGCGGCGATGAACAGCCCAACCCCTCCTCCCCGTCGATCTATCTCTGAAGCTGTATGGCGGCCATGTTAGGTAAGCTCAGCGGTCACCTCACAGTTTACACAATCAATTTGACCTCACTGGCGCCAACCAGAGCCCGGTGCCCTAGGCAGCTGCCTAACGCTGCCTAATGGAAGCGCCCGGCCTGCACAGACATTACACATAGTGGACACAACACCCACGCATATTACACGCATATTACACACAAAGTGGGCATATCACACATGCTGGGTTATCTTATACACAGCTACATTTATCACTCACATACTGTATATCCCAGTGATGGGAAATTCTTCTAAAATGCAGTAACTTTTCTGGATAACACTTTTTTAATTTTGCTGTGATTTCTTTGCATTTCTTGCACAGTTTTGCAATGTCAGCCAAAACAAACTTAAATAAATACTGTTTAAATGCTTGGGGAAAAGAGGTCAGGATGGGTTAAATACATTGTTTTCATTTGCCATATTTATACAGTATTTCATAGGGTTATGCGGATTTCACAATTGACAAAACATGAAGGCGTTATAGCATGACCCACTTAAAAGGTGGTGGCAGAGATTTCAAGCGTTGCATAAATTCAGTAGGATGCCTTTCTGTACATTCATGTTTTTAGGAGGTTAGACTACACCTTTGTCAAAATAATATGCACACCCAGTGCTTACTGCATTTGCATCCTGCTATTTCACCAAGTACAAGTAAACACATTTACAGAAACAGAGGAAGACTTAAACATATACCTCATACAAAATAATGGTGCCAGGATTTCATTATTTTCAAAGACTGGTAGAGTACAGTTTGGTATCTTTGCTTGGACACTATTAATCCATGCCTGGCACTGAACCGAGGCTGTCTATGTTATTTATGAGGCTGAACCTAGTCTTTGTACTTTAGAAACCACAATTTAAATTTGGGATTAAACAGTAGCTTTACACTTTCATAGTAACAAGTCACTCGGTATTTGTCAGTAAAGCCTTCAAAGCATATTCACATTTCACTAAGCCATTTTATATGTTTTGGTCCTCCAAGTGTTAAATGATGCCAAATATTTATTTGTAGAAGGCTTGCTCTATATTTACCTGCTCTCATGTCAGGTCATGACTTATTCCTAGTCACATTATAGTGCTGACTCATCAAGAAGGAAGTTTTCCACGTACCATAACAGGAAGTGATGTTTTGAATAATTTACAACAACATTTTAATGTGTCTTGTAACATATAATTGTCTACAAAACAGATAAATATTTGCTCTATATTTATAACATCTTTGATACTTTGAAAACAAACTTGCAGTGAAAATAGTACATATGATAAGACTGCAGTACTTGAAATGAGCTATACAGCATATGACAGTAGTCATTCTATACTGTTGATATAAGAGGTTGATTGTGTTATGATAGCACCAGTGATGGACTATTGGTCAAGACATTAAATAAAATTATCAAGCAGCAAGATATGCAGTTGCACAGAGCATTTAAGCATACTTGCCAACTCTCCCGGAAAGTCCGGGAAACTCCCGAAATTCGGGTCGGTCTCACGGACTCCCGGGAGAGCTGGCAAATCTCAAAAAGCATGAATCGTGTCATTTTGGCACCGCCCCCGCGGCAAAAAACAGCATATTTGATGCGGGGGCGGGGCCAAAATGACGCGATTCACCGTGCCCTCTAGACACGCCCCTCTCCTGGATAGAACTTGCCAAAGGTAGGCAAGTATGCATTTAAGTTTGCACGGATGTGCCTTATTATGTGCCATGAGAAGTAGTATGCTGTCATTCTGGAACAGGCCCTGTATAATCAGGGTGCACCTGTGTAGAAATGTATCTGGATATAATATTTCCCATCTAAAATGCGTATGAAAGGTGAAAAGGGCATCCTATTGAAAGTATAAGCTGAACCCTGGTTTCCATCGCCTGCGTAAACCACTAATGGAAACCAGTGAATATACACGTATATACAATACTTGTTGAACCTTGTTTAAGAATCTTTTTCTCCAAAATGAAATCTGGTATTTGCACAGGGTTGTGGTGAAGGAGTATACCTAGTCCATATTTAATTATCAACACACCCGATTTGTTTTGCTCCTACCATCAAATCATGGTAAATTTAGCATTCCCAGAGATGCCACAATCTGATGTCTATACTCCTTTTCCCTTGAAAATGAGGTTTGCATTCCTAAATTGCCATTGATGAATCAGGATGTAGTTGTAGTTATGTACACTATAGTGACTCAAGATAGTAATAATTAGGCTTTCACTTCCAGTCAGTCTTCACCGTGGTTTGAGCCCTTAGATAATTAAGGATAGACTTTCCATTGAGCCACTGTATGTAACACTCAGGTCACATGTCAGCACCCATGAGAACAGGCAGAGACATCTGTAGTCAGAGAATCTAAGATATAGAAGCAGCATATCTCTCTACTGTCCTGATTTAGTTGGGGTTATTGCAATTTATTCTAACCAGGACTTTAGTTCTGACTCCAAGATATTTGGGAGATGAGTCCCGTTAACTGGTGCCATGCTAGCGCTAGTGTGCACAACATTGAAAGGGTTGTTTTAAGGGACAGAAGGAGAATGGGGATACCACTGTGTATTCTCATGCAGGGTCCCAATTTCAAATCTCCAAAGTTTGGGAGGTCTGATATTGTGAGCATTCTACAACAAATTAGAGCATTTTACATAAGGACAGTTTATACTGTTTCAGCAGGTACAAATTTACATTTATATTAATACATACCATACATTCTCAGATGTATTCACAAGCCTTCAAATCTGGGTGCAGATTGATTTCCCGGGGGTAGTACCAAGGACTGTGAGATGTGTGTGAACCTTGAAATGCATAATAATAATAATAATCTCCATTCTGAGCTACGCTTGTCTCAGTTGTTGCCTTTCTTCACTACACTGTTGCTCTCTCATGAGCAGGGCTCTCCCTCCCTTTTGCTTTCATGTTTGCATTTATTTTGTGTACCTTATATGCCCCATGTTTTATGTACGTTCTTTTATCCCGGTGAGGCTGAACACTGTAGTGTCTTACAAATCAATAACATGAATAATAATAAATGCTCTAGATGGTCAAGAAGGCACACCTAGCAACTAAAGTGAGGTTGTGTGTCAGCAATTGTTGCGGTTATTAAATGACTCTTAGGGGTAAATTTATTAAACTGTGGGTTTGAATAAGTGGAGATGTAGCCTATAGCAACCAATCAGATTCTAGTTATCATTTATTTAGTATATTACTAGAATCTGATTGGTTTGCCATAGGCAACATCTCCACTTTTCAAACCCGCAGTTTAGTAAATATACCACTTAAAGTGTTTGTGTACATACAGCACACAACCATGATTGGTGCTTGAGGAAACCTTCTGCTCCTTCCTCCTCAACTTCCGGAAGCTGTGTGGTGTCGGGAATTTAGGTACACCCACACAGGACAAGTTCTTTTCTGGAAAGACAGCAAAAACAAGGGTGATGCTTCAAATTGGTTGTTTAACTGTGGTTTGTATTAGGCACTGTCGCAAATATATACGGAAAGCCATTTGAATGCATTTTGTGTTAGTTTTATAAAATCTGAATATAATTTTTATTTTATTTGTGTGGGTGGATAAAGGTAAGCAGAAAGAAAATAGATCTTAAAACAGATGAAACAGTTATGCCTATTAGAGTAATACAGCACAATAATAAACAGTGATATATATTGGATATTTTTTTTTCATACGCAGGTGCTTATTATCCTGAACGCCCAGGAAAACAGTCCTTTCTCTACAACAGTGACAAGAAATGGATTCCAGCTTAAACCACAATTTCTGATTGTTTTCTGACAATTTGAATGCACTACTTCTAAAGTGCACCTCTGAAACTTACCTTGGCCATATATACTCAACAAAACAGACACTTCTATTAACCCTAAACCTCCATAGTCATGTATTGTATTGAGTATATGGCATCTGGTTTGAAGACATAATGTTGTCTATTATGATTAATTGTTGCAAGGAAGCATTCAACACTCTCCTTTTTTCCCTTTCTTTTATGTATTTTGTTGAACCTATAATTCAAGGTAATGTAAATTATAATGCATTTAACAGTAGTTAGCCCTAATGCTTGAACCATTTTCTCTATGCAGGAATATAGCCAGAGATTAACCAAGTGCCAAACTCACTCAGGTAGAAATGCTAATAAATGACATATCTTTTATATTTTATTTTATGTTCAACATAATGGCTGCAGTTCATCGTGATCAATGCATATATTAATGAGCTAAGAGTAATTGAATCAGCAAAATATTTCCATAGAAGTACAAGGGAAGAACTGAAAAGGAACAAAGGCAAAAGGACAGACTAAAATGTAAAACATTTTGGCACATACTAAGCGGGGGAGAAAAATAAAGTGCAGAGCAATAGGGTCCCTGATAAGTTAGGGCCCGTCTGGTGGATGCTCATTTTTATTTTGCTCTAACACTAACTGATTTGTCAGTTAGCCATGGTTAAAAGGTTAAAAATTAAGTTCTGAGGGCAAGGCAAGATTAACCCGAGGTCTAACTGGGCTAGAGCCCAGGGCATCTGGGGGGGGGGGGGGGGCCCTTGAAATTACTTTTTTTCTCTTTATAGCTGTAGTGCAGATCAAATAAGGGATCAAATAAGGTTTAAGGTTACCATAGGTTAATAAAAAATGGGCAGACTAGATGGGCCAAGTGGCTTTTATCTGCCATCAAATTCTATGTTTCTATGTTATTATCGTCCAAAGGCTGTGGTGAGCTGGCTGGCTAAAATTAGTGACAGAGCAGCACACAAATACAAAGCAGTTTAATAAAAGATACAATCCCCACATAGTGGCACAGCAGTGTGCATAAAGCGTGGAATTTTGCCTCATTACTACCTCTTGCTTCAGTTGCTATGGTAGGTAATTTATTTTGAAGTTGTTGCAATAATCTAAATGTGGCCACTGAATGCCGAAAATGCCCAGAAATTTTATGGGTCACAGACAGCATCTCCTGCACTGCCTCTCATTTTTTTAAGAAATTCTGAACAACCAAGTTTTGTGTGCAAATCACAATACATGTTGAAATTAACTCAGTCATAATATATACAATATGTTTGCTCTGTTGTCGGCAATGAGAAAACCTGGGGAGACTCTTAGCAGAGTGAGCCATTTTGCTATGATATTCTGATATTCCTGAGTTTTTCCAAGAGATTGACACTAGTATGCTTTTTAGTGAAGCCAGCGAAACAAATAATAGCTTGCCTGTTTTTGACTTTAAGCTGTACACCCCCCCACCCCCCCCAAAAAAAAAAATATTTCTTGATTTTAACGTCCAAGTGTTTGACTGTGAAGGCAATTGTGTGAGGGGTAATATCACATCTGTACTAGTAAGCAGCCAATAGACAGCACAACCCAAACCAAAACCTTTTCTTTAATGAACCAATTGTAATAATTTGAATGATATTGGTGAGTAGTGTGTACATTGCAAGGTAACAGTCACTCCTTTTCCTATGTCATTGGGCATTCATGTAGTGTGATGGCAGCTACAAATATATCCAACATCAAATAGCTTTACTCCTGTTGTCAACCATGGATCAGTCTATAGATCAGGAGCATCCCAGTACTACTATGAGTAAAAAAAGGTCATGTGGGAAGAAAGTGTAAGAAAGGGCACTCCAAATCCAACAACGTTTGTCAATCTCAAAGAAAACATCAGCTTTTGATGTAAGTATTAAGGGAAAAGTTACTGATGAATGTGGTGATTTGTCTAAAAAAATGAAAATGGCTAACATTCCATAAATCACATGAAGTGGCAAGAAAAGACTCAGACCAAGACCACATATTGCAAGTAGGGGTCTTGCTACTGCTCTTAGACATATCAGAATGCTTATTACAAAAGCAAGTGCGAACATGGTAATGTATCTTCTGTAACTTCACATGTACCACATTCTTGGTCTAAGTGTTGGTCTTTCACCTCCAAAACAGACACAACAGTGCATAAAAGAACACTGAGGCTGAATAACAAATTGGGCACAGAATCCTGAGGAGAGGGTGCGAGTATGACATTTCAGATTCGGACACTGTAATAATAGGGCAGCCTCCTTTCAAAATTAAGAAGGGTTTGATACATATGTTCGACAGTTTCATAATCAACATTTATATAGTCGACACCATAACATAAACAGGGTTGGAAAGTTGACAATAATGAGATTGACCATATCATTAGGTTGACAATTCAAAGGTTGACAGTATTATTAGGACAACAATTGAAATGTAGAGAGAGCATTATTAGGTTGACAATCATATTCCTAACCCTATAATACTGTCTACATTCAAATTGTCGACCTAATGATACTGTTGACATTTGAATTGCTGATCTAATAATACTGTCGATGTTTGAATAGTTAATTTTCTGAATGTCGACCAAATTAATTTGGAAATGTGAGGATGAGTAGTAATGATGATGATTTTGACATTGAAACTGCTACTTTGGAACTTGCTAATGTGCAACAGGATGAAGGAGATAATGGTGGATCTGAAAATATAATGTGTTGTATTTGAGCAAGATAAGATAAGAGGAGAATGATAATTGTGTCTAAGTAAGTCAGTCACCATTAGTACCACCTAATGCCTATGATAAGTGCATTGGTATGCCTGGGCAAAAGACCAAAAGATTCACCTCTTGCATGTGGAAATATTTTTATCCCAATCCAGACGCATTTTTCAAGGCATCTTTAGCCTTTGTGACACCATAATAAGTAGAGATAGGCAACTTCTGCTTACATATAGTAACATATATATATATATATATAGTAACATATAGTTGATGAGGTTGAAAAAAGACACCAGTCCATCAAGTTCAACCTATTTCGGATGTCTTGCGATCCTGCACTTATATTTGAAATTGATCCAGAGTAAGCAACCGCCAATCTGTTTCAATTGTGAAAATCCCCCCAGACTCAATATTGCACTCCTATTTTTGCCCTATATCCACTACTATCCTACATTTTACTTAACGGTCGTATCCCTGGATACACCTTTCCGCTAAAAAATTGTCTAACCCTTTCTTAAACATATCTATTGAATCTGCCATCACAACCTTCCCTGGCAATGAATTCCATATCTTGACTGCCCTTACTGTAAAGAACCCCTTCCTTTGCTGGTTGTGAAATTTCCTCTCCTCTAACCTTAGGGGGTGACCACGTGTCCTGTGTATAGTTCTTGGGGTAAAAAGTTCCCATGAAAGTTCTCTGTATTGACCCCTAATGTATTTGTACATATAGTAATCATATCTCCCCTTAGACGCCTCTTTTCTAAAGTAAATATGCCTAAACTGGCTAACCTTTCCTCATAACTTAATGAATCCATACCCTTTATCAATTTTGTCGCCCTTCTCTGAACCCTTTCTAGTTCCAAATTATCTTATTTATAGAGTGGTGCCCAGAACTGTACTGCATATTCAAGATGAAGTCTTACCAACGATTTATACAGTGGCAAAATTACACTGTCTTCCCTTGCATCTATGCCCCTTTTTATGCATGCCAATACTTTGTTTGCCCTTGCAGCTGCTGCTTAACATTAAGCACTATTGCGAAGTCTACTGTCTATGAGCACTCCCAAATCCTTTTCCATTATAGATTCTCCTAAATTAATTCCATTTAATTTATAGATTGCGTTCTTGTTTTTGATCCCTGAATGCATAACCTTACATTTATCTGTGTTAAACCTCATATTCCATTTGGCAGCCCAATCCTCCAGTTTATTTAAGTCCCTCTGTAGAGAAGCTACATCTTGCTCTGATTTTATTACCTTATAGAGTTTAGTGTCATCATAGAAACTTTACTCTCTAAACCATCACCAAGGTCATTAATGAATATATTAAAAAGGAGTGGCCCCAGCACGGAACCTTGAGGTACTCCACTTAAGACCTTTGACCAATTAGAAAATGTTCCATTTATCACAACTCTCTGTTCCTTATTCTCTAACCAGTTTTCGATCCAAGTACAAATGTTGATTCCTAGACCCAGTTCCCTAATTTTGTAAACCAGCCTCTTGTGTGGCACTGTATCAAAGGCCTTTGCAAAATCTAAGTAGACCACATCTACTGTGCTGCCCTGGTCTAAGTTTCCACTAACTTCCTCGTAGAAACTAATTATATTAGTTTGACATAACCTATCCCTCACAAATCCATGTTGATTCCCACTAATAATTTTATGGTGTACAAAGTAATCCTGAATACTATCCCTCAAAATACCTTCCAGTAGTTTCCTCACTATTGATGTCCGGCTTACAGGTCTATAATTCCCTGGTTGTGATCTCGTCCCCTTTTTAAACAATGGCACCACATCTGCTATTTACCAATCCCTTGGTACTGAGCCTGATGAGATTGAATCTCTGAAAATTAAGAATAGCGGTCCAGCTATTTCCGAGTTGAACTCCATAAGGACCCTTGGGTGTATGCCATTTGGACCTGGAGCTTTATGGTCCTATATTATCTTTTTTAATCCCTTTGCCATTTATATACTTAAAAAACTTTTTGGGGTTTGTCTTACTTTCTTTTGCAACGTGCCTTTCATTTTCTAATTTAGCCAATCTAATTTCCGTTTTGCATGTTTTATTACATTCCTTGTACCTACGGAAGGACTCCTCTGACCCTTCAGACTTAAACAATTTAAATGCACGCTTCTTCCTTTGCATTTCTTCCCTTACCTTTTTATTTAGCCACATTGGTTTCGACTTAATTCTTTTACATTTATTTCCCATAGGAATGAACTTATACGTGTATGTTTCTAACAACATTTTAAAGACAGCCCACTTTTCTTCCGTATTTTTTCCTTCAAAGGCTTTGTCCCAGTCTATGCTCTTTATAGACTCCTTTAGCATATTAAAATTTGTTTCCCAAGTGCTCCCTTACTTGAATATTGATATTATTTGATATTATGTCTACATTGTTTGTTATTACTAGGTTTAGTATAGTCCGGTTCCTAGTTGGTTCCTCTACTAATTGGGACATGTAATGGTCTTTTAGCGTGCTCAGAAACCTATTTCCCCTAGCTGTACCGTAGGTCTCAGTACTCCAATCAATGTCTGGATAATTAAAATCCCCCATAATTAAAATTTGACTTAGTTGAGTAGCCTTTTCAATTTGCTGTAGAAGTTGGGCTTTCTCAATCGTACTAATATCTGGCGGTTTATAGCATATCCCTATAAGCAACTTCTCTTAACTTTTTCCTCCGCTGGATATTTCCACCCACAATGCCTCTATAGTATCACCAATATTCTCATATATAACTTCCTGAATACTTGGTTTTAATTCTGGCTTAATATAAAGACATACTCCTCCTCCCCTTTTATTTACCCTATCCCTCCTGAAGAGAGAATAAACTTCCAAGTTGACTGCCCAGTCATGTGTATCATCCCACCAGGTCTCCGTAATACCTATAATATACTGCTCATTCATTGCAACTAGCTCTAACTCTCCTATTTTACCTGTCAGGCTTCTTGCATTTGCAAGCATACACTTAAGTCTATTGCCTTCCTTGGGTATTTCTTTTTGCTTTAAAAAGGGCCTCTCCTTATCGGCTATGCTTCCTTTTCCCCCCTCTCCACCCCCTTGACTCTTGTTAAATTCCTCCTTACTACTCTTAGTGTCTATCCCATAAATACTTGCTTGCCCCTCCCCCCCGGAGCCTAGTTTAAAATCTCTTCCAACCTTCTAACCATCCTCTCCCTTAGCACTGCAGCCCCCTCATTCAGGTGCAATCCATCATGACAATAAAGATGGCAACTGACCGAGAAATCAGCCCAGTGCTCTAAGAATCCAAAACCCTCCTTCCTACACCAATCTTTTAGCCACGCATTAACCTCCCTAATCTCCCGCTGCCTCCCTGGACTAGCGCGTGGCACAGGTAGTTCTGAAAATACTACCTTGGATGTCCTTGCCTTAAGTTTGCGACCTATGTCCCTGAAATCATTCTTTAGGACACACCTTCTTCCACTAACTCGGTCATTGGTGCCAACATGTACCAAAACCGCTGGGTCATTCCCAGCCCCTCCCAACAATCTGTCCACCCGATCCGCAATATGCCGAGCCCGAGCACCCGGGAGACAACACACTGTTCGGCATGCACGGTCCCGGTAACAGATTGCCCTATCTACCTTCCTAATAATTGAATCCCCTACCACCACAATCTGCCTGGGTCCCTGAGTAACTTTGGTCCCCTTTATACTGGAGAGACCATTCCTCTGGTTGCTAGAGGAAGCAGTCTTATCCAACTCCACCAATTCTGAACTGCCTTCCACAGTATCTTCATCCAATCTGGCAAATCTGCTGGGATTGCATAGCTCAGAGCTGGCCTGCCTCTTCCTCCGTCTGCTACACCTAGTAACTGTTACCCAGCTGCCTACCTGTGCATCCTCCTCTGTCTCTGCTCCACCCTGCTCAGCTAACGCATCAACGGTGAGCTGTAAATTCTGCTCCAGGTTGGCAATGTCTCTCAATGTTGCAATGGTCTGCTTTAGATCAATTACCTGGGCTTCCAAAGAGACCAATTGATCACATTTCTCACAGAGGTATAAACCTTGGAACACTTGCTCCAAGTGTGCATACATATGACAAGATATGCATTGAGTGAGATTATCAAGCCTGCTACTACTCATCTTATTATGACTAATCTAACTTCTTATAGCCTACATTGAACTTGAGAGTACTAACCTTTGCTAGCCACTTACCAGATTAAACCCCTTCCTGGATTCAACTCCTTACTGGATCTAACTCCACACTTTAAACAAACAGCACTTGAAATCAGACCGCAGTAAAATCACAAGCTCAATGAAATCGCTTATTCCCTCCTGTTGCTTCACCAACATAATTTTTTTGTATTGTGCCAACAAATGCCATAGTGCTTCATAATTGGAAACAGTAATAAAACAATACTGGGTAATACAGACCGACAGAGAGGTAAGAATGCCCTGCGTGCAAGTTTGCCCTGCTACATTATTTGCAGCAAGCTCATTCAAGTAGTTTATTAAAAATAGAGACGGGCGAGCTCGGTTCCCCGAGAACCGAACCCACCCGAATTTCGCCTATCCGGGTCGGTACTCTCCCTCCCGTTCGGAATCGAAATTGAGGCAAAACGTCATCATGACGTAGTCGGATCTCGGAGCTCGGTTCTCGCGATATTTGAAAAGCATAAATACCTGCTGTAATGTGCGTATTGTCGCTAACCAATAACGATTGTCGAACCTCGATTTGTGTTTCCAACGCACAAAGATTTATTCGCAATAAGTGGAAAAAATATGCTCAAGCGATGTAATAGTAAATACAGCCGTTACTTAACGCAGGCGCTCTGGATCCAGTGCAGTCATTCAATCCTGAAGTCTGGGGACAAGAAGTCTGCCCTCTGGATCACAAGCTGCTGCTTATATACACAATCAAGTACAGTAATACAATGAAGATGGTATGGCTTGCATCTATTGGTCCGGGTCTCAGGAATGTCCAAGGGGTCGTCAATCATTGGCTGGTTCATCCTAAGGAATCCAAAGGAGGGGGTCATCTCTGCAGGGGGTATGCTCTGCTCTTCCCGCCAGAATTCCTTAGTCTTAAGTAGTTCATAATTCCCTATCATTCATAACTTGCGTACGCACTCTGCGATTCCCTCGCAGAGCGCACCAAACAGTAGGATATGTAACAAGGTTCATTATGATACCACTCATGATGTTATTCCTTTAACCCGTTCTGTGTATTTCACTAATATGCATGTAACTCTGATATAACATATAAATACTACTATATTTCGACATAACTGACTATGTGTTGCAACTACCAATAATGTGTACTATTTTATAAGTATGCGTGTTTGTGCGAATGTATGGTAAAAGACCAATTACTGTTGCTGCCACGTGTAGTGGATGAGTACGCCCTTTCACGCCGTAGCGTGCCCTTGTACGTCATAGCGTACCGTACGCATCTTTTCAGACAAAGACAACCAAGTTTGCTAGACTTTAATTGAAATGACTTTATCCAATTTGCTGACTTCGACAGTTCCACCCTTTGATAGTGTAATAAACTATCACCCAATCACCGTTTCAAGTTCAGGATTATACAATACTTCTTCACAGACCATGATCTCGGTATCTGGTACCACCCTTTCAGTCTCTTTACTCTTATGAGACCGTTTTCCACACTTCAACACAGTAGGAACACATTTGACAACTAAACCAATTGCTAAGATGACACCCAGTATAAGGAGAAGGAGCTTACCTACACTCGCAATCATTTCCTGTACCCACTCCCCCAGACCGGAGAACCATTTTGCTGGGTTCAAACACGAGAACCAACCCGCCACCTTTTCCCCGACCTCATATAACGAAGAATTATGGCTCTTTCGAAATTCCCATTTCAGCTGCAAAATTTCATCCATCTTCCGGTCTATAACCTCTTTAGGGTCTTCCGTATTATTAGTAATGTACGTGCAACATTTGACACCGAACTGGGTGGCCAGTGTCACACAGTACCCACCAGTAATAGAGGTGAGATAATTTAGTACCAGTCTATGTTGCACCAACTCCTTCTTGTACGCTTGTAGCTCCCTTCCAGTATACCTGAAAGTGTCATCATACATCTCGGTGATATTATCTATTAATTTAGCTAGGTCTTGGATATATTTAAAGTTTAATGTTCCCCGAGCGGTCCTGGTGAGATCTAGAGCAACCATAACTTGGAAACCAGCAGTTTCACTAATCAATTTTGTGGCTATGGGTTCCTCACCAGGAATCATATTTCTCTTGCCACGGTGTTCATACTGTGTGTGTATGTATGGTGGTGATGTAGTCTTGTGAATATCTACCATTTCTTCATGAGTAATAGTCATGATTTCAGGAACCAGTTTAGCTAAGAAACACAAGCCCTTGGAACTCGGAGTCACCCAGGAATAAGCTTTCCTCCCACAAACAAAATACACATCATCAGGGAGAACATAAGGAACAGTATGCCCATGAATTAAATCACACAGAGTTTTGATAAAACTACCCATGCCTAGTGTCTCCATCTGCTCTAGACACGTGTCGGCATTAATGATATTTTCACATTTATCTGTAGAGACTTTTCCAATAGATACCTTCTTATGTTTGGTTATGCGCCCTAACTTGTGACTTCCATCAGCATTCCTGCCTAGTAGTGACCTTGTGAGTCTCTCTCTAAAATGAGTGTGGCGAGCCATTGTCTGATCTGATAGGTCAGCCTCCCAATTCTCCAGGCGCTTTGCATGAGATATGTTTAGGCACAGCAAAGATCTGCCTATGGAGTATTGTCGAAGCGTCAGACTAGGGGACCTAGTGTTATTGTACTTCCCTTCTATGGGCCTCCCACCCCTTAATTCGAGTACTTCGGATATGTTTAGCGGGAATGGCACTAGTCCTATGTTATGCTGCCCTTGAGGCACGTGAGAGCACACCCAACACTCAGTTTGGTTTAGCACCTTACCCACCAGGGAGTGATAATCCTCCAATGGATGCCCGCCTATATTCAGAGTACTGGGGGACTGGCATCGTTGGATGCATCTCTCGTCAACTAGGGAGTTGCAGAACTTGCAGATACAATACTCATCAGACAATAGCCCCTCACACTGCCTCCGAGTTCCTGAGCTAGCAGACCTTTTCATAACCCCTGGACCAAGTTTGATAATGGGCTGCTCAGGATATCCTATTAACTTTTCTTCGGCCTCCATTTCATCCGTATCACTCCCAGAACTCTCCTCCATCCTCCATTCTCCTTCACAAAAATAGAATGTCCTAGAAAAAGTAAAAACAAGGAAAATCCTGGAACAAAAGAAAAACAAAAACCGCCACTCCATCGCTGGAAAGATAGTTCTGAGGCAACGTCTCTGGTTCAGGTGTCTTAACTGCAGGCTTTAGGTCTCCCGGAACAGGCTCACAAGTGACAGCTCTATGTCGTCGGTCTGAGTCTTGTCTTGCACTTTCTCCGGATTATGGACTCTCCTGCAGTGGGTGGAATGGACCCAAGTGTCTCTCTCTGCAACCTTCAGTGATGTAGTACTGGTCAGCAGCACTTGGTACGGGCCTTCCCAACGGTCTGTTAAACAACCTGAACGTAAGAAATTGCGGATCATAACATAGTCTCCAGGTTCAACATCATGACAGTTCGTTTCTGGCATACCAGGTGACAGCATTTTTAGTTTTTGTTGTTGTTGTTTCAGCTGTCTACTCATTCTTATAAGATATTGTACAGTCACTTCATTATTACACTTTAAGTCGTCTTGTGGACTCACGATCAAATGAGGTTGTCGTCCGAACAGTATCTCAAAGGGGGACAGATTAAGAGGAGGTCTAGGAGTGGTTCGAATGCTGTGGAGGACCAACGGCAAAGCCTCAGGCCATGCCAACCCAGTTTCAGCCATTATCTTACCTAGTTTGTTCTTGATAGTACCGTTTACTCTCTCCACCTTACCACTGGCTTGTGGTCGGTAAGGGGTGTGAAGTCTGCTACTGATTCCCATGAGTTTACACATATTTTGGAAGACATCACCAGTAAAATGGGTACCCCTATCACTTTCAATGATTCTAGGGATACCGAACCTACACACAAAGTCTTGTACAATTTTCTTTGCAGTGAACACAGCAGTATTAGTGGCTGCCGGATATGCTTCTACCCAACCGGAAAACACATCAATACACACTAACACATACTTCAGATTCCTGCACGGTGGTAGTTGGATATAGTCAATTTGTATTACCTGAAAAGGTCCGTCTGTAGGAGGGATGTGGGATGGCTCAGTTGGAATAGTTTTCCCAACATTTTTCCTCAAACAAGTAAGACATGACATTGCTTTCTTACCAGCTTGAGAGGAAAATCCGGGAGCACACCAGTATGCTCTCACCAGTTTGCACATACCTTCTTTACCCAGGTGAGTCAGGCCGTGTGCTGCTTCAGCCAGGCTTGGATAGTATGTTCGGGGAGCTACAGGCTTTCCTTGTCCATCCCTCCAGAGTCCTGAGGACTCTTGACCACATCCCTTCGCCTTCCAGACCGCCTTCTCCTGCAGGGAACACAAATCTTGCATTTCAATTAATTTCTGCGTGTCTAATGTCTGAAAAACCATCATAGTCTCGGTCGATACAGTCATAGGTTGCCCTGCTGCCCATTTAGCAGCTTCGTCTGCCCTGTTGTTGCCCAATGACACTGGGTCTTCTTCAAAGGTATGGGCTTTGCACTTTATGACGGCTACTGTTCTGGGTAACTGTATCGCTGTCAGAAGTCCTTTTATGTGTTGTGAGTGTGCCACTGGTGTACCTGCTGCTGTCGTAAAGTTTCTAAGACGCCAAAGGGCCCCAAAATCATGCACTACCCCGAAGGCGTACCTAGAGTCAGTATATATGTTGGCTGATTTACCCTCTGCCAATTCACACGCTCTCCTTAGTGCTACTAGTTCCGCCACCTGGGCTGAGTGAGGTGGACCAAGGGGTTCAGCTTCTACCACATCCTGATCGTCTACAACAGCGTAACCAGTACATAGCTCTCCTGTCTCTGTCTGTCTATGGCAACTTCCGTCTGTATAAAACGTAAAATCTACATTTTCTAAGGGGGTGTCACATATGTCGGGCCTTGCAGTAAAGGTCTGATTCAGGTGTTCCATACAGTCATGCGTGTCAGTATTCTTGCCTAACTCATCATCAACCAGGGTCTCCTCACCTCCCACCCTTTGTGTCTCTTGAGACACATACGGAAGGTATGTAGCTGGATTTAGGGTGCTACATCGTTTGATGGTGATGTTTGAGGGTGCCATCAGGGCTAGTTCCCACTTTGTGAATCTAGCTGAAGAAACATGTCTGGTTTGGGCTGAATTTAACAGAGCTGATACAGCATGGGGTGTATAGATGGTTGAATTATGTCCTAATACTACATCCTCGCTCTTACTTACTAGAAGGGCCGTTGCTGTTACACTTCTGAGACATGTTGGGAGTGACCTTGCCACATTGTCTAATTGTGCACTGTAGTATGCTACCGGTCTGCTAGCGTCACCATGTTTCTGTGTGAGGACACCTGCTGCACAGCCATCAGCTTCTGTACAAAATAGCTCAAAAGGCTTTTCATAATCAGGTATTCCCAATGCAGGTGCTCTTGTCAGACTATCTTTAAGATTAAAGAACGCTTGCTCCGACTCTTCTGTGTGTATGACACGTTCTGGTTTTGACTAAGAGACTAGCTCCTGCAATGGTAATGCCAGAATAGAAAAACCTGGGATCCAGGATCTACAGTATCCACACATCCCCAGGAAAGTACGAATCTGCTTCTGGCTCTGCGGCAGAGTCATGTGTTGTATGGCCTCAATCCTGTCGGTTTTCAGGTGTCTTAGCCCCTTAGTGAGGCAGTGTCCTAAGTATTTGACCTTAGTCTGACATGACTGTAATTTATCCTTTGCCACCTTGTGCCCTGTTTGTGAAAGATGAAGCAACAATAATTTAGTATCATGTAAACATGACATAAAAGAATCAGAGCACAACAACAAATCGTCCACATATTGAATTAGAACAGACCCATTGTGGGGTTGAAAGGATTGCAAACAGTCATGTAAGGCTTGGGAGAAAATACTGGGGCTGTCAATGAACCCCTGGGGTAGTCTGGTCCATGTGTATTGCACTCCCCTGTAGGAGAATGCAAAAAGGTATTGGCAGTCAGGGTGAAGAGGGACTGAAAAGAAAGCAGAACATAGATCAATGACAGTAAAATGACTGGCAGACGGTGGAATCTGCATGAGGATGACAGCTGGATTCGGCACTACGGGGAATTGGCTCTCAACAACTTTGTTAATTCCCCTTAAGTCCTGGACTAATCTATAGCCCCTCCCCCCACTCTTCTTCACAGGGAAAATGGGACTATTTGCTGTACTGGCTGTACGAATTAAAATCCCTTGTTGTAACAGCCTCTCAATAACAGGATATACCCCTAGTTCCACCTCCGGTTTTAATGGATACTGTGGGATTTTTTGGGCTATCCTACCACTTTTTAGATTGACCATGACAGGGGCTACGTTTGCCATCAGTCCAGTGTCCTGTCCATCTCTGGTCCATAGGGAACCTGGTATTTCCAGCAACATCCCCTTTACTTGAGATGGACTTTGTTCTATAACAGGAGAGTGTAACATTAACCTTGGAGGGGTGTCCAATATGTCCTGTACCTCATGTGCAACCCTCTCGGGTATATCTAGGAACACACCATCTGAAGTACAGTATATGACACATCCCATTTTACATAACAAGTCTCTCCCTAGCAAGTTAGTAGGAGCCGCTGCAGCCAAGAGAAACGAATGCTTAGTATGCAGAGGCCCGATAGTAACTTCGGCGGGTTTAGTTAGAGGATAATGTAACACTTTTCCCGTCACCCCCATAGCTGGAATAGTTTTGCTGGTCACCTGTAGATCGAAAGGAGAGGTTATTACAGATCGGGCCGCCCCTGTATCTACAAGAAAAGTTTGTTTCCTGCCAGCTATGTCAACTATCATTGTTGGTTCTTCACTCTGACTCTCAGTTAACCTCACTGGCTGTAGACTACAGGTATGACCTGACCCCTAGCGCTGACTAGTGATTTCCCGCGCAGCATTTGCTGCCGTAATATGCGCGGGTAGATGTGAGTCTTCTAGTCTATGTGAATCCTTTCTTGGAGGATATCTATGTGACCCACCCCTATGTGTATTGAGTCTTTCTTTATTACAATCTCTAGCGTAATGTCCTTCCTCGTTACAGTTGAAACACCTGATCATTTTAGGTTTCCTGTTATATGGGTTGTATGCTGGTGGTCGTGTATGCACCCCTTCTAGAGCCTGTATACTTACCGTCATTAACCTATCACTTTTCTCTTCCCTTTTTCTAAAAAGGTTCTTGTCATGCTCCACAGCAGACTCCCTAAGGAAGTCTACCGTGACGCCTCTCCAATTAGGTAATGTGGTTTGTACTCTCGTCTTTAAATTTTCCCTAAGGCCATCCATCAGTACCCCTACAGCTACCTCTCTGTGATGTGGGTCCTCACTTATGTTGGATATCCCAGTAAATCGTGCAATCGCTGTTATAGCTCTAGCAAAGTAATCTGAGGCAGTTTCACTATCCTTTTGTTTAATGGTGAAAATCTTACTCCAATTTACTACTACTGGAAAACAGATGGCTAAGTGTTTGAAAATTTGTTCTATATTCCGTTGGTTAATCTCATCAGTCAGGGTGTCATCTTCCTCCAACAAACAATCTCCAATAAATTTTTGTATGTTAGTATTGGGAGGAAGACACGCCCTCAACACTACCCGCCAATCCTTACTGGTTGGTTCATGAGCATTCCCTAAGTCTTTAACAAATTTCTGACATTTAGCTAACTCTTTTCTAGGATCTGGGAATTCAGTCATAATGGAACGTAATTCTGATCTAGTCCAGGGACAATGCATTGTAACATTTCTTAAAGGAACTATACCATCCTTATCTGGTTTCCCATTGGGAACTGATATTGTGCGGACCGGGAACACACCCTCTGGTACACTAACTTCAGGGGACGCTACAGGATTTACAGGCCCTAGATTTAGAACACTTTCACTCCTAGTGATCACGCTACTCTCACCTATCTCAGCCATTTTCTCATACTTGCGTTGAGCCTCTAGTACATTAACAGCATGGGCAATGGCCGAAATCACAGTGGGTTCATCTTCGTTTTCAGATACACTTGATTGAAACTGATTTAAAACAGGGTACAACTTAGTAATTTTTCTATTTTCAGTTTTAACAACGGCTGTACTTACCCCTCCCGCCACATAAGGTGGCGGGGGCGCGCTTGCGCTGAGTTCGCCACGCTTCTCAATGGTTACATCCGCCTTGCGCGCGCTTTTCGCCACGCCTATTTCCGGTTTGTATTCGCTGCTCTGCCACGTGTTACCTTCCATTTGCCACAATTTTAAACAATCATTATGTCTATTTCTCTTTTTCGTTGACTTGATCAACCATATTTTATCTTTTACAGTATTCAGTACCTCTGCATTAAAACTCCCTATTGTTGGGAAAGGCCTATCACAAGCTTTGGTCATCCCGACCCACGTGTCACAATACACAGTTGCATATGCACCATACTTCTTACACATGAGAAACCTCGCTGAACCAATAGGGCCTTCCTTAGGCAGTACACTGACCATCTCTAGCGTATGCTTAGCACCCATGTTGAACAATATACCTTCTACCCGGAACACAGACACACCGCAATGCTCTGTTCCTTCCGGCCAAATGTGAAATACAGACACACCGCAATGCTCTGTTCTTTCCACCTAATAATTTCAACTCTGTTGCTATACTCACCGCTAGAGATCTATAATCCTCGGTGAACGTATTTCCTTTAGCCGCGTTCACTCGCTTTTCTCGCCCCTGGCGAGGATCCCTAATACAGAAATATCACTGTGGGCCCCAAGGGCTATCAGCTCCTCGATACCCTGGCTAAACCACAAAATCTGCTGAGTTTATTATCGCTGGGAGCGCAAAGTCGATACAATCAACCTGCCTTTCCAGTATAATTCCTCCTAGCTGCTTCACCAATTCGCACTAACGGTGCGACCGGATCGCACTGCCTACCAATACTAATTATTAGCAAACCTTGCGATCTATTGGTAGCGCTTTGCGAAAACCCAGTTTTCGCATTCGGTATACCTGCCCTGTATACCGTCCTTCAGTTGGGCAATCCGCCTCGTCAGACAGCAACTGAGCACCTCAACAATAAAACAGTGTATCTACGTTACAACATCACACACTATACACCTTTTCTGCGCAGAAAATCAAAAGTTCCCAACAATAGTAATAATGTCTCAGAGGCTTTCACAAGTAATTATACTATGCATGTATAATAACTATCAACACGATTGTTTAACCACGTGGCAAGTTTACCGGAAGTTCGCGTACGCACAGCAGGAAGTACACATACGCTAAACAATGCAATACAGTTAAAACGCACAATGACAGAAAAAAGAAACAGTTTTCTCTTTTGTCCCTAGGTTCTAGTTAGCGTGCCCTAGATAATGCAAAACGGACATTCGGTTTCGCAACACAGAGTAAAATTCAGGTTTTGAACACCATGCGTTCTTACCCGTTTATGACGCGTCTCCTCCCTTTGTTGAGGAACCGAAATCCGTTGGTCTTGCGTATCATCGGCAACGAAACCTCCAAAGCTCACGAGCCCCCAAATTGTAATGTGCGTATTGTCGCTAACCAATAACGATTGTCGAACCTCGATTTGTGTTTCCAACGCACAAAGATTTATTCGCAATAAGTGGAAAAAATATGCTCAAGCGATGTAATAGTAAATACAGCCGTTACTTAACGCAGGCGCTCTGGATCCAGTGCAGTCATTCAATCCTGAAGTCTGGGGACAAGAAGTCTGCCCTCTGGATCACAAGCTGCTGCTTATATACACAATCAAGTACAGTAATACAATGAAGATGGTATGGCTTGCATCTATTGGTCCGGGTCTCAGGAATGTCCAAGGGGTCGTCAATCATTGGCTGGTTCATCCTAAGGAATCCAAAGGAGGGGGTCATCTCTGCAGGGGGTATGCTCTGCTCTTCCCGCCAGAATTCCTTAGTCTTAAGTAGTTCATAATTCCCTATCATTCATAACTTGCGTACGCACTCTGCGATTCCCTCGCAGAGCGCACCAAACAGTAGGATATGTAACAAGGTTCATTATGATACCACTCATGATGTTATTCCTTTAACCCGTTCTGTGTATTTCACTAATATGCATGTAACTCTGATATAACATATAAATACTACTATATTTCGACATAACTGACTATGTGTTGCAACTACCAATAATGTGTACTATTTTATAAGTATGCGTGTTTGTGCGAATGTATGGTAAAAGACCAATTACTGTTGCTGCCACGTGTAGTGGATGAGTACGCCCTTTCACGCCGTAGCGTGCCCTTGTACGCCGTAGCGTACCGTACGCATCTTTTCAGACAAAGACAACCAAGTTTGCTCGATTTTAATTGAAATGACTTTATCCAATTTGCTGACTTCGACACTGCCTACACAGCAATCCATCGCCGTTTGACAGAGGGAGAGAGCAGGGTTAGGTCACAGGCTGTATTAGAGCAGGGACAGAGCAATAATTGTACACCTCATTCTTTGTATTATTATTTCAATTCTATTCTATTCAATTTTATTATTATTACAAATTCTATTAGCAATTGTTAGAGCAGGAAGAGAGGAGGATAGAGGAGTCTTTTTTTTTTTTCAATTTTTTGCACTACAAGTGCTTTGGGGTGTCCCATATTCCCTAGTGTGAAACACTAATTTTTCTGGCTGTCAAAAGTAATATTTAGCAGCAGTATTTCTACAATTTTTTGCACTACAAGTGCTTTGGGGTGTCCCATATTCCCCAGTGTGAAACACTAATTTTTCTGACTGTCAAAAGTCATATTTAGCAGCAGTATTTCTACAATTTTTTGCACTACAAGTGCTTTGGGGTGTCCCATATTCCCCAGTGTGAAACACTAATTTTTCTGGCTGCCAAAAGTCATATCTAGCAGCACTATCCTATTGAATATTTTGCACTACAAGTGCTTTGGGCTCATTAAAATGGATTCAAATCAGTCCACAATAGAGCAGGATCAGCAAGCAGGTGCTGGCACCAGTCCTGATGGTAGTCTTCCCTGTACGTCATCTGGTAAAGCCTATGTAAAAGTACATAGTCTTTTTAAATCAGGGAAAAAAACACACCCCAAAAAAATAAGTAAAAGTATAAGTGTAGGGTGCAATCTACCCCCAAATAGGAAAGGGACGTACAGTTTTGAAGGGCTGCTGTTATGGCAATTTCTCAATAAGGGTAGGGGTAGGGTGTCATACACAGATTGACCCCAAACTGGCTTTGTCCATTTCAATTTTTATTGTAAAGTCTATAACGGCTGAATTTTTTACTATTTTCTACAAGTGGAGGGAGGCCTATAGAGACAGAAAAAAAACTGCCTTTGTCCATTTCAATCTATATTGTACAATCTATAACGGCTGAATTTTATACAATTTTCAACAAGTGGAGGGGGGCTCCACTTGTTGGACAAAGGCCAAACTGCCTTTGTCCATTTCTTTAGATATTTAACTATAAGTATAGGGTGTAATATACACCCAAATACACGCCTCATTGCCAATAGGCATAGATGGAGAGGAAGACAATCTGGTTTGTGTGTAGAATTAATGACGGCCTACCAGGAATTAAACTGTTTTTTTCATAAATTACTAGCTTTACAATTGCATTACTTATTCAAGAAACAGGTGGAGCACTAAATTCAGTTATTTTATGCCCAAAAACATTGATTTTTAAACAAAATTACAAAACAAAACCAAACAAAACCAAAACACGTAAGTGCGGTTTAGCAAAACCAAAACACGACGGTAATCCAGATCCAAAACCAAAACACGGGGGTCAGTGAGCATCTCTAATTAAAAAGGAGGAAAATCATGTATAGTAACAAGCAGTGCAGCATCAGCTAGCAGCAGAATGGATAGAGACCTCATGCAATCATCACCGTCAACACCTTCATCATCAACCTCCTCTTTATAGCCCAGCAACCAATTTTCAAATGAAAACTGACTCCCTTATTGCAATCCATGATTTTGAGAGGCATTCTTGCGCTCTACAGCTGCTGCTGGTGCTGAGGGTGAAACTTCTATACAGACGGGGGGGCCAGGAAATGTAAGCATAGTTTTAAACAACAATTATCTGTGAAGAAAGCGTTTGCCACGACAGCTATGTTAGCTTTGAATGCCCATCCAATTACCGGCATCAATGCATCAGGTTTTAGCAGATTAATTGAGGTCAATCGTCTACACTACCAAATTCCACCTGAATTTCATTTCTCCTGAACAGCAATTCCTCAGCTGTACTGGGAGGTTAAACAAAACATCAATCAGTTCCTAGAAAATACCATTGTACCGACTAGCCACTTCATTCCAAATATGTTGACAAGCTTTACTGGTCAAACAAAAAACTACATGACTGTGACAGCCCACTGGCTATGTGTATCACCTTCAACAGCAGTAGTGCCTGTAGTAGCCTCCTCGTCCCTGCAGCATAGTAGTGCTAGCAGACAAAGATGTCACTGCTTTCACAATTGCTTTCCCTTTCCAATTTAAACACTTGGGATTTTCAAAGCAATTAATATATTCTTTTTGGGTGTGCCACAAGTACCAGCAAGCCCTGACACCCAAGGCTGCTGGGCCCTGTAGTGCGCCAATGAAAAATGTAAATAAATGGCACCCCTTTTTTTAGACTACAAAAGTTTATAAAAAAAAAACCCAAAAGAAACATTCATACTTACCAACTCTGTTCTTCTTTCTTCTGTGCGATCCAGTCTTCTAAGCTTTTAATCCAAATTACGTTATTAAAAAACAAAACCCCTAAAAAATATTCCAAGATTATTTGCAAACAAACCTTGTCTGGCAGCTTGATTCCCAAAATAATCCAACTGGAACATGCTTGGCAAAAAAATAACAATCTGCCAGAGACGCCAAACAAGCTTCTGAATATAGAAGCAACCCGCCACATAATGAAATTTATTATAGCCGGCAAGTCTATTTATAACCTGGGGCTTGCATTACTGAGAGCGTAAGACCCCAACACAGTAGGGAATCCAGCCCCACACTGAACACCCTGGGACTGGTTGGCATCATGGCAGGGGGACCCCCTCCTGCGAATTCCCCTGCTATGGTGCCACCATCGCCAACTGGCTAAGCCTAGGGCTGGCTGGATTAAAATCAGGTAGGATACACGCTGTTTGTCCCAATCGATTTTCCTCTGACCAGCACTAGGCTTCCTTGGGAGAGGGAAGCACTCAATTTTTTAACATTTATTTATTTATTTTTAAGACCATTTACTGCCGGCGGCTCCAGCAGCTGTTTAGCCAATTTAAGGTCGGCATTGTGATTGTCAGCATTTCCATTGTTGGCAACTACAATGTTGGTATTTGATCTGTGTCAGGAAAATTAAAATACCAGGATTTAACCTGTCAGCATTTTCATGTCGGCTTGGTGTGTCAGTATTTCTTCCGTCGGAAATATGACCACTCTAATTAATAGCAAGTGTCCTTGTGCTCGGCTCACAAAACAAATACACCTTGTACCTTTTACTCACAATTGCTTGTCAGAAGTTGCTCTCAGGCCAGCATTACCTGGCTCCCCCAGGTTGAGAGCAAACAGCTACAAACAGTTGTTTAGCTTGGAAAGCTTAGTGAGCAGCTGTCCATTGTTCCAGAGCTTGCTTTTTACACCTATTTGAAGCATTTTTTTTATTGCTGGTACAAAATATATGTCCTGGTGCTCTAAAAATAATAAGAGCAATCTTGGAGATATACTCACACTGTTTACCTATTTTTCTATATAGCAAATATATAGGGTGGGGTTCATTGTATTGGCATGTTTTACTTTAATCTCTTAGGGACATATTCAATTGTTCCTCCGGCCGCCGGAAAAGCGAGCACTCTAAAACTATTACCCTTAATACGGTAATTACTTCATCTCGCAGCTCCCCTATTAACGTTTTTTACGTGCAATATTACCGTATAAACGGTAATAGTTTTAACGCGCTCGTTTTTCCGGCGGCCGGAGAAACAATTGAATACGCCCCTAAATGTTCTTCTCTGGGGATCCACCCATTTATAGACACAGCAATTATTACAATAAAAAAACTGACACATTCTAGTCCTAATAATATACCTATAATGGTCTGGAGACTGGATTGGAGTCTGGTGGCAAGAAGGAAAGCAGGACACTAAGGTTAGTTATTATAAGAATTGTCAACAGCAGCCGGGTTTGTTACACAGTGAAGCAAACAAGGCAAAAGGTTCAGGCAGAGGCACAGTCAAGAACATTCCGAGGTTGGTAACTGGATTAAGGATGCAGCAACAGCAGCAGGAACTAGATTACTGGCAGGAGCACAATAATCTGTCAAGGAAGACAGGAACAGGAAAGTCTTATATAGGAAGTTAGAGGGTAGAGCTAGAATATGCTGGAACATCAGGAGAACAGTTAAACTGAGCTAGAACACAGAGTCAAGGGAGGGAGCTGTCCAGCAGCCAGAATAGCTCAGCCAGCAAAGCAGCAGTGTCCAGAGGCAGAAGCCCAGGGTCCAAATCCTGGCAATTCTCCCTTCCTTCGAGAATGTTCTCTGGACATTTCAGGAACAGGCTTGTTGGTGCATTGTGTAATAGGAGCAATTATTTCAAAAAGCAAAGCCAATAAATTGCTTTATTCCTTTCTCATACTTAAGCGAATTAACAACTGCATCAATCTTACTGGGATCAATGCTCAGACCATCAGGGGAAATTATATATTCTAAGAATTTGATTTGAGCTTGTTCAAATTCACACATTTCCAATTTAATATACAGTTGGTTCTTCCAACTTCCAACAAGTCTTTCAAGAACAGTACAGAGATGTTTGCAATGTTCCTTCAGATTATCAGAAAATATAAGAATGTCATCCAGATAGGCAACAACAGATTGATCGAGTAGATTTCTTAAATCATCATGGATAAAATACTGTAAAGTATTTTACAGTACTGCATTACATAGACCAAAAAGCATGACTAAATTTTCAAATTTGTCTGGATGTTGTCCTGAAGGCGGTTTTCCACTCATCCCCTGGTTGAATTCAATCAAGATTGTATGCCCCAAGTAAATTAAGCTTTGCAAAGATCTTTGCCTTCTGTAGGCGCTCAAACAATTCAGGAACTAAGGGAAGCAAATAAGCTTTCTTGATCGTAATCTTATTCAGTTCCCTACAGTAAATACAGAAGTGTAGAGTCTTTTAAACAAAGAATAGAGCTGCACCACCAGAAGAAGTAGAATGACAAATGAAGCACTTTTCAACTAGATATTGCCGCAGGACTTTTTACTCTGCTTCGGAAAGGGAATAAAATCACCCAAAAGGTATTGATGATCCCAGTAACCGCTCAATTGGACATATGGGTTATTTGAAGGTAAAAAAAAATCTGCATTCTTTTTATCACAGACATCCCAAAAAACTCTGTATTACTGCAGCAATTTTTCCAGATCTTCAGAAGAAAGTCCAGTGACCCGCTTGACTTTGTATATCAAAGTTCTATAAATACAGTTTAACTTACAATGCTCAGAGGTCAATGATAAAGTGTGAGTATCCCAATTGACAGAAGGATTATATGTAGAAGCCAGGGGATTCCCAAAATTATGGTAAATTTAGGTAAAGCAATTAAATTAAAACATATTTTCATAGTATCCTGACTCTATAACCATTTGGAACTGGATGGTTTCATAAGTTACTGGCCCTGAAGACAAAGGGGATCCATCTACAGTCTCCATATTTACAGGAGCTTGTTTCCTCCTTGACGCATTGCCACATGCCTATTAGAAGAGACCCTGAGAAAAGTGTTATTGGGAGAACAAAATGGGTTGTTGAGGGTAGAGTGTCTTCCTTTTCCTTGAGCCAGAGGATTTAGTGGTTGTGGAATGGAATTTAATTAACTGAACTCCTTGGAATCCCTTTTTCTAAATTCTGACATAGCTTTGGTTTTATGACTCTTATTTGGGTAATAGAATGCATAATGTCCTTGGCCACCACAATATGTAAATAAAGATTTTCATTACAATATATATGGTTTTTTTTTATAAAAGCTAAGTGGTTTATTAATTACATAAAGTTGCATTGGTTCAGATGGGACATTAAGACTGTTTAATGGTGGGGCTTTGAAAACTGTAGTATTATAAAAATGAGGCTTTTTATTGCCCGGTGGCAGCACAGTGGCTTAGTGGTTAGCACTTCTGCCTCACAGCACTGGGGTCACGAGTTCGATTCCCGACCATGGTCTTATCTGTGTGCAGTTTGTATGTTCTCCCCGTGTTTGCATGGGTTTCCTCCAGGTGCTCCGATTTCCTCCAGGTGCTCCGGTTTCCTCCCACACTCCAAAAACATACTAGTAGGTTAATTGGCTGCCATTAAATTGCCCTTAGGGTCTGTCTGTCTGTCTGTGTGTGTGTGTGTGTGTGTGTGTGTGTGTGTATGTTAGGGAATTTAGACTGTAAGCTCCAATGGACAGGGACTGATATGAGTGAGTTCTCTGTACAGCGCTGCGGAATTAGTGGCGCTATATAAATAGATGAAGATGATGATGATGATTGCCCACTCCAACTGAAGGAGATATCTGTTCCACTTCTGCACATGAATGGAGTCACAGTGTAGCCAGTGCAAACCTCAGCAGAAGTTCCTTCTGTATTAGATCTAAGTTTGTTTGCCTTTTACTGCAATCACGCATTTGGAATCCTCCCTTTAGAAATACTGTTTTTGGCCATGTATCGCCTACAATTGGGCAGCAATATCGTTATGCATGTTTTAGGTAAACTCCACATGGAGCTTTTAGAAAAATGTGTATAGAAGATATTTCACAATCTTAAAAAAAAGCGTTTTTATGGTGCTGAAAAAAAATTCCTGCAGAAAATGCTGATGTACAAATTGGGTGATCGGTACACCCAAACAATATGTTGTAGAAATAAATAAAATGCAGCACTAGTAGTTAATACAACTTACAATCATTTGCTTAGAAGATGTTTTGTTGGTTTGTTTAGTATTGGATTTCTCCTCGCATCAATTCTTAAGTGTTGAACAAAAGTTCACACTGTTGCTCAGGGGAGGGTTGGCAAATTTTAGCCCGGGGGAGCAAGACTTGACTCAGCAGCCTATTAGGAAAAAAATGCAAGTGGCTCAGTGACCCAGCCCAAGGTAGCCCACTAAAGGCCTTGCCCATGGGGCAGATGCCCGCCTGCCCCCAGCCCAGCCTGCCTCTGCTGTTGCTGATAGTCACTTTGTCTGTTTTTGGGTCCACAACCCAATCCTTTGAAACTGTCACCATATCCAACAAGAATTTCTTCCACTGCTCGGTTTTGTAGCTTGCTGCATTTTTCTTCAGGAATATAAACAAATGGTCTGCATCCAAAAACTCTGAATTGTTTACATTTACTTTGCATGAGATCGGGTCATTTTGAGTCTCTATTCTTGCTTATTTTTTGTATTGTAGCTCTTGTGGCTTTAGCTTAAATGCAACAATTGCACCTCATAATTGCTAGACCAGCTGATAAGAGATCCTTTGTAAGGTCCAGCTTTGTAGTTCCTGTATGGCTTCCGGGTGTCTGTACCCCAGACATCTGTGGTACATGTGAATATAATTATTTTTTCTTTGTGTGCTTAGTCTCAGCTAATCCTTTGCGGTGTTGAGATGATAAAAGTGTTCATCTGTTTGGTCTCTGGCTATCACCCTTCTTCCATCCAGTATAATACGCTTCGGAATTTGATGGTGAGTCTTTTAGCCTCCATGTAATTTACAGATAAGATTATTTGCTACCAGACTGTTGCCATTTCTTTTTGAGCACATTAGTAGACCGTGCCCAATTCCTTTAATAGTGATACTACTTCAATCTGCAAGATAGATGATCTCTTTGTTATGCAGGTCAAGTTCTTAAAATAAGTTTCTATAACTTGTCGAAGTCAGCAAATTGGATAAAGTCATTTTAATTAATATCGAGCAAACTTGGTTGTCTTTGTCTTAAAATATGCGTAGAGCACGCTACGGCATGGAAGGGCGTATCCAGCCGCGACACGTGGCAATAACAGTTTTTACACTTTTATGTACATTCGCACAAACTCACACATTTGTAAATGGTACACATTAATTGTAGTTGCAACACATAGTTATTTATGTCGAAATATAGTAGTGTTTATGTGTAATATTATAAGTTATATGCATATTAGTAAAACCTTTGGTTCAGGTTAAAGGAAATGTGTCATGTCTAATATCATATTGATCCCCTTTACATCAGCAGCTGTCCGGTGCATTCTACGAAGAAATTGCACATTGCATACTGTAGTTATTGATGTTAGGGAATAAACCTTTAATATGATGCTGACTATAAAATGCTAATAGACTCATTGTAACTGGAGTCTTGGCGGGAAGAAAGGAGCACATCCCGTGGAGAGATGACTCCCACCTTTGGATTCTTTAGTTTGAACTAGCCTATGATCTGCAACCCCCTGGACCTTCCTGAAGCCTGGACCAATTGAAGCAAGCCAAACCATCTGCATTGTTTTACTGTATTTCTGTTTGCATATAAGCAGGAGCTTCTCATCTAGTGTTCAGTCATCTTGACCACAGACTTCAGACCTGAATGACTGTTCACTGGATCCAGAGCGCCTGCGATAAGTAACGGCTGTACTTAATTATTATTTCGCTTGAATTATTCTGCTACTTTTTGAGAATAAATATTTGTGTGTTGGAAACACAAATCGAGATTCGACAATTGTTATTGGATAGCGACGAAACGTGCATAACAATTTGGGGGCTCGCGCAGAGGTTACGTTGCCGGATGATATGCAAGACCAACGGATTTCGGTTCCGCAACAAAGGGTGGAGACGCGTCATATACGGGTAAGAACTCAATGTGTTCAAAACCTGATTTTTACTCTGTGTTGTGAAACCGAATGTCCGTTTTGCATAATCTGAAGGTGCGCTAACTTGAATCTAGGGACAAAAGAGAAAACTGTTTCTTTTCATTGTCATATTGTGTTTTCAATGTATTGCATTGCTTACCGTATGTGAACTTCCGGTAGATTTGCCACGTGGCTAAACAATTGTTTTGATCGTTGTTGTACATGCATAGTATAATCACTTATTAAAACCACTGGAACATTATTACTATTGTTGGGAAATTTGATTTTCTGCGCAGAAAAGGTGTATATTGTGTGATTTTGTAATGTAGATACACTGTTTTATTGTTGATTGTGCTCAGTTGCTGTCTGATGAGGCAGGTCGCCCAACTGAAGGACGGTATACGGGGCAGGTATATCGGGAGCGAAAACAAGGGAGATTTTCGCACGCGCACCCAATAGTAATCGCAACGTTTATTTATAGTTAGTATTTGTAAGAATAGTAAATTGTGGCAAATGGAAGGCAATACAGGCAGGGAAGCGAGTGCACAGCGGAAGTAGGTGTGGCAAAAAGCGCGCGCACAACAGTACAGCCGTTATTAAAAAGGAAAAAAATGAAATTGCTAAGTTATATCCTGTTTTAAGTCAGTTTAAAACAAGTGTTTCTGAGGAAGAGGATGAACCCACTGTAATTTCAGCCATTGCCCATGCTGTTAATATGTTAGAGGTTTAGCGTAAGTATGGAAAGGGGGCAATGGCTGAGATAGGTGAGAGTAGTGGAGTAACCACTAGAAGGGATATCATCCAAGGTACTCCTGTAGTTAATCTTGAAGATAGTGAACCGGTGGGTACGTATCCTGTCTGCACAATATCAGTTCCCAATGGGAAGGCGGATAAGGATGGTGTAGTTCCTTTAAGAAATGTTACAATGCATTGTCCTTGGACTAGATCAGAATTACGTTCCATTATGACTGCATTCCCAGATCCTAGAAAAGAGTTGGCTAAGTGTCAGGAGTTTGTTAAAGACTTAGAAAATGCACACGAACCAACCAATAAGGATTGGCGTGTAGTGTTGAGGGCATGTCTTCCTCCCAATACTAACATACAAAAATGTATTAAAGATTGTTTGCTGGAGGGAGATGACACCTTGACAGATGAGGTTAATCAAGAAAATATAGAACAAATTGTCACACATTTAGCCATCTATTTTCCAGTAGTAGTAAATTGGAGTAAAATTTTCACCATTAAACAGAAAGATAGTGAAACAGCATCAGATTACTTCACTAGAGCTATAGCAGCGATAACACAGTTCACTGGGATATCAAACATAGGTGAGGATCCACATCACAGGGAGGTAGCTGTAGGATTACTAATGGATGGTCTTAGGGAAAATTTAAAAACCAGAGTGCAAACCTCATTACCTAATTGGAGAGGCATGACAGTAGATTCTCTTAGGGAGTCTGCTGTGGAGCATGACAAAAATGTTTTTAGAAAAAAGGAAGAGAAGAGTGATAGGTTAATGACGGTGAGTATTCAGGCTCTAGAGGGAATGCATACACGACCACCAGCATACAACCCACATAACAGGAAACCTAGAATATTGAGATGTTTCAATTGCAATGAAGAAGGACATGTTAGGAGGGATTGTACAAAGGACAGATACAACCCTAGAGGTGGGACACATAGATATCCTCCAAGGAAGAATTCTCATAGACTAGAAGACTCACACCTGCCCGCGCATATAATAGCAGCAAATGCTGCGCGGGAAAGCGATAGACAGTGCTAGGGGTCAGGTCATACCTGTAGTCTACAGCCAGTGAGGTTAACTGAGAGTTTCAGAGAAGAACCAACAATGATAGTTGACCATAGTTGGGAAAAAACAAACTTTTCTTGTAGATACAGGGGCGGCCAGATCTGTGATAACCTCTCTTTTCAATCTACAGGTGACCAGTAAGACTATTCCAGCTATGGGGGTAACGGGAAGAGTGTTACATTATCCTTTAACTAAACCCACAGAAGTTACTATTGGGACCCTGCATACCAAGCATTCGTTTCTCTTGGTTGCGGCAGCTCCTACTAACCTGCTGGGAAGAGACTTGTTATGTAAAATGGAATGTGTCATATACTGTACCCCAGGTGGTGTATTCCTAGATATACCAGAGAAGGTCGTGCATGAGGTACAGGATATAGTGGACACCCCTCAAAGGTTAATGTTGCACTCTACCGTTATAGAACAAAGTCCATCTCAAGTAAAGGGGATGTTGCTGGAAATACCGGGGTCCCTATGGACCAGAGATGGACAGGTCACTGGATTGATGGTAAATGTAGCTCCTGTGTTGGTAAATGTAAAAAGTGGTAGGATAGCTCCAAAAATCCCACAGTATCCATTAAAACCGGAGGTGGAACTAGGGGTATATCCTGTTATTGAGAGGCTGTTGCAACAAGGGATTTTAATTCGTACATCCAGCACAGCAAATAGTCCCATTTTCCCTGTGAAGAAGAGTGGGGGGAGGGGCTATAGATTAGTCCAGGACTTAAGGGGAATTAATAAAGTTGTTGAGAGCCTATTCCCCGTAGTGCCCAATCCAGCTGTCATCCTCATGCAGATTCCACCGTCTGCTAGTCATTTCACTGTCATTGATCTATGTTCTGCTTCTTCTCAGTCCCTCTTCACCCTGACTGCCAATACCTTTTTGCATTCTCCTACCGGGGAGTGCAATATACATGGACCAGACTGCCCCAGGGGTTCATTGACAGCCCCAGTATTTTCTTCCAAGCCTTACATGACTGTTTACAATCCTTCCAACCTAGCAATGGGTCTGTTCTAATTCAATATGGGGACGACTTGTTGTTGTGCTCTGATTCTTTTATGTCATGTTTACATGATACTAAATTGTTGTTGCTCCATCTCTCGCAAACATGGCACAAGGTGGCAAAGGACAAGTTACAGCCATGTCAGACTAAGGTCAAATACTTAGGACATTGTCTCACCCAGGGGCTAAGACACTTGACAACGGACAGAATTGAAGTCATACAACACATGACTCTGCCGCAGAGCCAAAAGCAAATCCGTACTTTCCTGGGGATGTGTGGATACTGTAGATCCTGGATCCCAGGTTTTTCTATTCTGGCATTACCATTGCAGGAGCTAGTCTCTTCCTCGAAACCAGAACGTGTCGTACACACAGAGGAGTCAGGGCAAGTGTTCTTTAATCTCAAAGATAGTCTGATTAGAGCACCTGCATTGGGAATACCTGATTATGAAAAGCCTTTTGAGCTATACTGTACGGAAGCTGATGGTTGTGCAGCGGGTGTCCTCACACAGAAACATGGTGACGCTAGCAGACCGGTAGCATACTACAGTGCACAATTGGACACTGTGGCAAGATCACTCCCAACATGTCTCAGAAGTGTAGCAGCAACTGCTCTTCTGGTAAGTAAGAGCGAAGACGTAGTATTAGGACATGATTCAACTGTCTATACACCCCATGCTGTATCAGCTCTGTTAAATTCAGACATGTTTCTTCAGCTAGATTCACAAAATGGGAACTAGCTCTGATGGCACAATCAAACATCACCATCAAACGATGCAGCACTCTAAATCCAGCTACGTACTTTCCATATGTGTCTCGAGAGACACAAAGGGTGGGAGGTGAGGAGACCCTGGGTGGTGATGAGTTTGGCAAGAGTACTGATACGCATAGTTGTATGGAATACCTGAACCAGACCTTTACTGCCAGGCCCGACATACGTGACACCCTCTTAGAAAATGTAGATTTTACTTTTTATACAGACGGGAGTTGTCATAGGCAGACAGAAACAGGAGAACTATGTACTGGTTATGCTGTTGTAGACAACCCCTTGGCCCACCTCACTCAGCCCAGGTGGCTGAACTAGTAGCATTAAGGAGAGCGTGTGAGTTGGCAAAGGGTAAATCAGCTAATATATATACTGACTCTAGGTACGCCTTCGGGGTAGTGCATGATTTTGGGGCCCTTTGGTGTCTTAGAAACTTTACGACAGCAGCAGGCACGCCAGTGGCACACTCACAACACATAAAAGGACTTTTGACAGCGATACAGTTACCCAGGGCGGTAGCCATCATAAAATGTAAGGCCCACACTTCGGAAGAAGACCCGGTGTCATTGGGCAACAACAGGGCAGACGAAGCTGCTAAATGGGCAGCAGGGCAACCTATGACTGTATCGACCGAGACTATGTTGGTTTTTCAGACATTAGACATGCAGAAATTAATTGAAATGCAAGATTTGTGTTCCCTGCAGGAAAAGGCGGTCTGGAAGGCGAAGGGATGTGGACAAGGTAAGCCTGTAGCTCCCAGAACATACTATCGAAGCCTGGCTGAAGCAGCATAAGGTCTGACTCACCTGTACACGGTCTGACTCACCTGGGTAGAGAAGGTATGTGCAAACTGGTGAGAGCATACTGGTGTGCTCCTGGATTTTCCTCTCAGGCTGGTAAGAAGGCAATGTCATGTCTTACTTGTTTGAGGAAAAATGTCGGGAAAACTATTCCAACTGAGCCATCACACATCCCTCCTACAGACAGACTTTTTCAGGTAATACAGATTGACTATATCCAATTACCACCTTGCAGGAATCTAAAGTATGTGTTAGTATGTATTGATGTGTTTTCCGGTTGGGTAGAAGCATATCCGGCAGCCACTAATACTGCTGTGTTCACTGCAAAGAAAATTTTACAAGAGTTTGTATGTAGGTTCAGTATCCCTAGAATCATCGAAAGTGATAGGGGTACCCACTTTACTGGTGATATCTTCCAAAATATGTGTAAGCTCATGGGAATCGGTAGCAGACTTCTCACCCCTTACCGACCACAAGCCAGTGGTAAGGTGGAAAGAGTAAATGGTACTATTTAGACCAAGCTTGGTAAGATAATGGCTGAAACTGGGCTGGCGTGGCCTGAAGCTTTGCCACTAGGTCTCTATAGCATCCGAACCACTCCTAGACCTCCTCTTAATCTGTCCCTCTTTGAGATACTGTTCGGCCGACAACCTCATTTGATTGTGAGTCCGCAAGACGACTTAAAGTGTAATAATGAAGTGACTGTACAATATCTTATAATATCTTATAAAAATGAGCAGACAGCTAAAGCAACAACAACAAAACCTAAAAATGCTGTCACCTGGTATGCCAGAAACGAACTGTCATGATGTTGAACCTGGGGACTATGTTATGATCCGCAATTTCTTACGCTCAGGTTGTTTAACAGACCGTGGGGAAGGCCCTACCAAGTGTTGCTGACCAGTACCACATCACTGAAGGTTGCAGAGAGAGACACTTGGGTCCATTTCACCCACTGCAGGAAAGTCAGTAACCCGGAGAAAGTGTAAGATAAAACTGAGACCGACGACACCGATCTGTTACTCGTAAACCTTGTTCCGGGAGACCTAAAGCCTGTAGTCAAGACACCTGAACCACAGACGTTGCCTCAGAACTATCTTTCCAGCGATGGAGTGGCTGTTTTTGTTTTTCTTTTGTTCCAGGATTTACTTTTTATAGGACACTCTATTTTTGTGAAGGAGGATGGAGGACAGAGGCAGGTTTTGGTAGTGATACCGATTAGATGGAGATCGAGGAAAAGTTACTAGAATACCCAGAGCAGCCCATTATCAAGTTTGGTCCAGGGGTTATGAAAAGGTCTCTAGCCCTGGAACTCGGAGACAGTGTGAGGGGCTATTGTCTGATGAGTATTGTATATGTAAGTTCTGTGACTCCCTAGTTGAAGAGAAATGCATCCAGCGATGCCAGTCCACTAGTAATCTGGACATGGGCGGGCATCCCCTGGAGGATTATCACTCCTTAGTGGGTAAGGTTCTAAACCAAACAGAGTGCTGGGTGTGCTCTCACGTGCCTCATGGACAGCATAACATAGGACTAGTGCCGTTCCCACTAAACATTTCTGAGGTACTCAAATTAAGGGGAGGGAGGCCCATAGAAGGGAGGTACAATAACACTAGATCCCCTAGTCTGAAGCTTCGACAATACTCCCTAGACAGATCTTTACTGTGCCTAAACATATCTCATGCAAAGCGTCTGGAGAATTGCGAAGCTGACCTATCAGATCAGACAATGGCTCGCCACACTCATTTTAGAGAGAAACTCGCAAGGTCACCAATAGGCAGGAATGTTGATGGACACCACAAATTAGGGCGTGTAACTAAACATAAGAAAGTATCCATTGGAAAGGTCTCTATAGGTAATTGTTGTAAGAATGTCATCCATGCTGACACGTGTCTTGAACAAATGAAGACACTAGGCATGGGTAGTTTTGCGAAAACCTTATGTGAAATAATTAATGGGCATACTGTTCCTTATGTTCTCCCTGATGATGTGTACTTTGTTTGTGGGAGAAAGGCTTATTCCTGGGTGACGCAGAGTTCCAAGGGCCTGTGTTTCTTAGGTAAACTGGTTCCTGAAATCATGGCTATTACTCATACAGAAATGGTTGGTATTCACAAGACTACATCCCCACCATACATACACACACAGTACGAACACCGTGGCAAGAGAAATATGATTCCTGGTGAGGAACCCATAGCCACAAAATTGATTAGTGAAACCGCTGGTTTTAAAGTTATGGTTGCTCTAGACCTCACCAGGACCGCTCGGGGAACTTTAAACTTTAAATATATTCAAGACCTAGCTAAATTGATAGACAATATCACCGAGATGTATGATGACACTTTCAGTTATACTGGAAGGGAGCTACAAGCGTACAAGAAGGAGTTGGTGCAACATAGGTTGGTACTGAATTATCTCACCTCTATTACTGGTGGATACTGTGTGACTTTGGCCACCCAGTTTGGTGTCAAATGTTGCAAATACATCACCAATAATACAGATGACCCCAAAGACTGGAAGATGGATGAAATTCTGCAACTGAAATGGGAATTTCGAAGGAACCATAATTCTTCGTTATATGAAGTCGGGGAAAAGGTGGCAGGTTGGTTCTCCTGGTTGAACCCTGTGAAATGGTTCTCTGGTCTGGGGGAGTGGGTACAGGAAATGGTTGCTAGTGTAGGTAAGCTCCTTCTCCCTATACTTGGTGTCATCTTAGCAATTGGTTTATGTGTCAAGTGTGTTCCTACTGTGTTGAAGTGTGGAAAACAGTCTTCTGGGAGAAACACTGAGAATGAGACTGAAAGGGTGGTGAGAGATACCGAGATCATGGTCTGTGAAGAAGTGTTGCATAATCCTGAACTTGAGACGGTGATTATGTGATAGTTTATTACACTATCAAAGGGTGGAGCTGTCGAAGTCAGCAAATTGGATAAAATCATTTCAATTAATATCGAGCAAACTTGGTTGTCTTTGTCTTAAAATATGCATAGAGCATGCTACGGCAAGGAAGGGCGTATCCAGCTGCGACACATGGCAATAACAGTTTTTACACTTTTATGTGCATTCGCACAAACACACATATTTATAAATAGTACACATTAATTGTAGTTGCAACACATAGTGTACTGTTTCTATTTATGTCGAAATATAGTAGTGTTTATGTGTAATATTATAAGTTATATGCATATTAGTAAAACCTTTGGTTCAGGTTAAAGGAAATGTGTCATGTCTGATATCATATTGATCCCCTTTACATCAGCAGCTGTCCGGTGTATTCGGCGAAGAGATCACACATTGCATACTGTAGTTATTGATGTTAGGGAATAAACCTTTAATATGATGCTGACTATAAAATGCTAATAGACTAGTTGTAACTGGAGTCTCGGCCTGGAGAGATGACCCCCACCTTTGGATTCTTTAGTTTGAACTAGCCTATGATCTGCAACCCCCTGGACCTTCCTGAAGCCTGGATTAATAGCAGCAAGCCACACCATCTGCATTGTTTTACTGTATTTCTGTTTGCATATAAGCAGGAGCTTCTCCTCTAGTGTTCAGTCATCTTGACCACAGACTTCAGACCTGAATGACTGTTCACTGGATCCAGAGCGCCTGCGATAAGTAACGGCTGTACTTATTATTTCGCTTGAATTATTCTGCTACTTTTTGAGAATAAATATTTGTGCGTTGGAAACACAAATCGAGATTCGACAATCGTTATTGGATAGCGACAAAACGTGCATAACACACTTATCATGTGTCGTTTTCCTCCCAAAACTACGTACGTCTGCTGCTTTAAATGTTCCACTGTTTTGTGCAATGTGTCAGTCAGTGTGGTATTAGATTTCTGCTTGGATGCTTTAGAAAATTCTCTCTGTTGCTCTGATTTTCATATTGAACAATCTTTCTTAAAGTTTCCTTGTTTCTTGCATCTAAAACATGCTCTCCTTTCCTTATCAGTGGGTTTAAGGGCCATTCCGGGTCATTTTCTACATTATTATGTATGAGTTGTTTTCTACACTGTTGTTGATTTAGAAGCCTGATATTCCCAAAGTCTAGTATTAATTCTGCTTTAAGCCTGGTTTCCAGGGTGTTAATCAGTGTACTGTATGTATCATGTAGATTGCACAGAAGTATGGCTACCATGTGGCTATGCTTTATGTCCTTGCCCATAATCTGGAATTAAGCTATTGTCCTCTAGAATTCCTTGTATATGCTTCTGCATGGCTTTTCCTTTCCAAAGGGAAAGTCATGCAGTATGGGGGCTATATGGGGTTCCTGTCTTTCTCACTATGAGTACGATATTTATTTAATTCCTTCTCCCACTATTTGTCGTACATGGCTCAAAAGTGGACCCAATATTTGATATGTTAATGGCACCTTCCTTTTCCTTTTTCTTTCCCTTTTACTAACATCCCCTCCTCTACTGTCCACTCCCTCTCTCATTCTTTAATTTCTTTGCTTTCCCACTGTGTAACTCTTCGGTCCCGCAAGTAGTACCTGTCCCGTTACCCGCATTTCATTTATCTGGAAACTGCCATGTTCCAGTATCAGACTAACTTCATTCATTCATTCAGCTATATTCAGATCTGTGCAGGTGCAAGCCTATTGCACTTCAGGACCTCTTCCCTCTTTTTCATTGGCTAAGCACTTCTGGTGCACTATTTAAACCTCCTGGATTATTATTATTATTATTATCATTTATTTGTTAGGCGCCACAAGGTTCCCGCAGCGCCGCACATAATACAAACAGGAGACCATACAGGGTGACATAGTACAGAGCAATAAACACAAAGTACCAAGACTTCTGAACTCCGGGCAGACATATGGGCGACGATGGAGCAGAAGAACAGGTATGGAGACAGGAGGGGAGAGGGGCCTTGCTCATACGAGCTCACATCCTAAGGGAGGGTGGACAAACAGGCACAAGAGGGAGCCATTAAAGTAAGGGAGAGAAAGGCGGGGCTGGTGGAGAGAGGGGAGAACGAGAGAAGGAGGTTAGCTAAGGAGCAACAAGGTATGGGTTAAGTGGATGGTTGGTAGGCTTTGAGGAACAGGTGAGTTTTAAGTGCCCGTTTGAAGGAGCACAGACTGGGTGAGAGACGGATGGAGCGAGGGAGGTCGTTCCAGTGGAGGGGAGCAGCTCAGGAGAAGTCTTGGATTCTGGAGTGGGAAGAGGTGATCAGAGTAGAGGAGAGGCGACGGTCATTGGCCGAGCGCAGAGAGCGGGCAGGGGTGTGAATGGTGAGGAGGTTAGAGATATAGGGGGCAGTAGTCTGGGAGAGAGCTTTGTAAGTGGTGGTGAGGAGTTTGAAAAGGATCATGTAGGGGAAGGGGAGCCAGTGTAAGGCAAGACAGAGAGGGGAGGCGGAGGAGGAGCGGCGTGTGAGAAAGATAAGTCAGGTAGCCGCATTGAGAACAGAACGAAGGGGGGCGAGGTGGGAGAGGGGGAGGCCAGTAAGGAGAAGGTTGCAGTAGTCGAGGCGGGAGATGATGAGAGCGTGGATGATGGATTCACATGTCTGATGCCTGTTCTTCAAGCTCACTTCCTGTAGCCTGTGGTGCTGGTTCCTGTTCTCCTCGTGGTTTGCCTGTGTTCCAGTCTGCTCTCAGTCTCTTGCTGTGTTGAAGTATTGCTGTCCAGCACTGCTACTACCATCTGCAGTGTACTTCATCGCGACAGCTTCAGTTCTCTCATCGCTACCACTCAGAGCCGCTGCTACTATTGTGACTCATCAGCTGTTACTACGAGTTGCCCCCACTACCTCAGTTTGCTCTCAAGTCTCCGGCTGTACTGAACTATTGCTGCTCTAGTACTTCTATACCATCTCTGATGTACTTCATCGTGACAGCTCCAGTTCTCTAAACGCTATCACTGTGAGCCGCAACTGCCTTGGTGACTCATTGGCTGTTCTCCCTCAGCTACCTCTGCTTTCCCGTGTGTGCTCAGCATACTCCAGTGCTGTACTCCCGCTGTTCCAGTACCTCTACCAATCACCATTGGATACACCATTGTGACAGCCTTTGCTTTTCCTCGTTGTACCACAGGACATCTATTCTGCTTGTGCCTCATTTGTTTCTACCCGTGTTACCTGGCTCCTCCACACCATTCTGCTGTTCACCCACTCACAGGACCGCGACCTGCAGGTTTAGTGCCGCTAAATCCATACCTCCTTGCGGGGGTTCCTGGTGAAAACCACCTGCCTGTTAGACTCCGCGCCTGTGGGTGGGCTAAGCCATGTCCAGCAGAGCCTAGGGATCAATTTCCCATAAGCCAACCGTGACACACTGTTTGCTGTTGCTGTGCTAGACGTATTACTGTATCTGAGGTATGATGTCGGTTTAGGTTTCCACTGCCTGCGTCTACCTGAGATGCTCTGCTACTGATTCCCTTATATTGTATAAGTGACTGCAACATACTTTTCTCTTTCCCTCCCTCTTCCGTCTCTCTGCCCCTTGCCCCTGTCTTGTTTCTTTCCCGTATTACAGTTGCATGTCATAATGTTGTTTTTCTTCTGTACAACCTTGTAAAGCTCTAATAAAAATTTATTACAAAGCATATATACTTGGTCCCTGAGAATATTAAATTTGCTGTGTGGAAAAAAAAGTTATTAGAGTTATTTGACTGTGTATAACTGTTCACAATACACTTCTAAACTCTTAAACTCATTGCTATATAGGCTGAGTATATAGCAATGGGAAAAGAGAAAGTGTTCTTGTCTGGGACACCAATTTGTTGAATGAAACTCCCAGGAAAAGGATGAGTGATAGACATGGTGATGACACAAGCAGATATATTGACAAATTACACCATTACACCAATGATAATTCTTCTAAACAATTTCATAGAGAGGGTTCATTTAAAATAGACTATATTAAAAGTTAATAGATTTGAAAAATAAGTCAATTGAGAAAAAAGCAAAACCTGCAGAAATGGGTTGCTCTTTTACATGGGTGACAGAAGGTGCTAAGTGGACAATGAGTTAAAACATTTAAAGGATGATCATGATGAACGGTTAAAAACATTAAAAATTGTTAAAAAGGACAGATAGAAGATTTATTTTGTATTTTAAACATACAGTAAAGCAAAAGTGTTTATTTATTGTTTGTGCTAAAAAGTTACTCAGTGTTAGAAAGATTTGTGGTGAAGACTATATATTGAGTAATAATTGGTGTGTTTTAGCAAATGGCTTTAGATTGAAGGGCTATGCAAAATAACAAGGGCAGGTGTTATATGGCAAAAAGGTGAAGAGTTATATTTTTGTTTTGGCTTTTTTTTATTTTTAAGCTAGTTCAGAAATTTGGGACATTTTCACTAAAATGTTTGTGTTTACAAAAGGTGGGGCTGTTGTAACTGCAAACTACCATATATCTTGTAGTGTCAGAAGAAATAGAGGAAATGTGTTTTTTACTGTGATATAGAGCCCAAGTTTTTAATCTGAATATGCTAATACTGTAGCATTGCATTTTTCTATGCTTGGTAAAAACATTTTAGTTTAATATAACTGACAAAAGTATAATCCCTGCTAAGTTGCTGTAAACTACATTATTGTCAAAAGAAGACATATACTACCGCTAGATTCTTAAAGCAGTAAATCAATGAAGGTATTGTAAGTAGAGTAATGGAAAAAAGTTTATTTTAGGAGACATGGTCAAGCAGTGATGGGTACCTAGGTCAGCTCCTGACTTTAAACTTACTTCTACTGTAATAAAGAAAGATATATTAAAAGAAAAGGTCCTACATTTTGGAAAGAAAAACAGAAAAGCAAAGGTATTATAAATAAAAGTGCCTCTTTGACAGGCCAGACAGATTTAAACATGACAAATAACTGCAGATGGAGAATTCACTGTCATACCAGTGACCAGAAGCAAACCTTTTTTACATTACACAGTAAATCAAAAACAAATTCCTTTCTTGCTTTATATAGGAGCTAGAACGTCTTATATTTCACCATGAGTCTGTGTGTTTAACATTAATATTGGCCCGCTGACTGAGAAACACAGCTTTCTCCTTTCTCCCTCAGCTTCAATAAGCTAAATAGGAACATATTTATTATGCGCCCTGGCTGGGGTATTTATAGATATACCAGAATGTCAGTCAAGGAATGTGGAAATAATGTTGGTATTAGGATTCACAATGCTCCAGATGACAGCTGTCAGAAAACAAGTACTGGGAGGATTCATTACACTAGCCTGGATATCATCTTCATCCTTTTATCTTTCCATTTCTCCAGCTTCTCTGACCTTTATCTTACTAAACTTTACTCATTTTCCATATTCATAAATGAATGAATACAAACATCTTTATTTGGATGAAGCCCTCATAAACATAGGTCCAAGTATGTAATGTAGTAGCAGTGAAGCATTTGTCTCATCCATGTGTAACCAAACACCTGCTGAACAATAGGAGCCAATGTGATTACTTGTCACCAGACTTCTTACTCATTCCCTCATATTCATTTTGTTTGTGAATTTATCTGACAGACATAGATCATTTGCCTAAAGGCCTGTTACATTGTTATGAGGTTTTTTTAATTCATGTCTTATCTTAAATTTGTACTATCAAAAGTCACAGTCATATTCATTTATTTTAAATACATTCTACTCCCTAATACCATACTATGCTAGATTACTATGATACCCAACATAGTAGAGAGGAAGTAAAACATAAATACATTTTTCCTAACAATATACATTGCTAAGTTGCTTACAATTCACAAAATATTATACACTGTACTTAGCTTATAGGTCTAATGTTTTGTATATACTACTATGGTGAACAAAATGCACCCCACATTTACAAATGAATGCTGGAAGTAAATGACATACTAAACACAGATTTGGCAGGCTTCCAGGACAGATGCGGATACTTTGTTGAAAAAACAATTGATACATTCTGGAATACTGGAGACTCTAGTGTTGCAGAGTAGCAAATATTATTTGTATACAAACAGTAGAAAAAATAATAGCAAAAATCTTGTTTAAGTTATTCTTAACTGGCCATCTATTTCTAGAATATCGCAACAGGAAGTTTTAATACCAATCAACATCAGAGCACAACATGCATGATATTATGGTGTGGATTTCTGAAGGTAGCTCACATCAGGGGAAAATATATTCACAATGTTACCTAAGGGGAGGAATAATCCCATCTTTACTACATTATTTATTGTGATTGGCTGGGAGGCTTAGTGGCAGAGGGACATACATGTTCAATATTGATAAATGTCGCTATACAGCCGCACCCCCTTCCCCCATAGTAATTCTGCCACTGCTTCTTTCTCTACTGCATTTTGTGAAAGCTAGCAGGGCTTTTTTGGAAAGCTGGTAGAAAAATAGTAGTATAATATGTCAATGTATAACAAATGAAGCCCCATACAGTACTTCAGATTATAGAGCTCATTTAGGGTTGGACATATGTCTGTTTTATTTTTCCAAAAATTTGCATTTCACTAAAAATGTATACCAAAATGTGTAGCTAAATGTCTATATATAAAATATTGCTGTCTCTTTATGCCTGGAGAGGTGGAATGGGGGAGGGAAGGAGCGGGCAAGTGTAGGCTGAATACTGTAAGGATGTGTTCAAGCAAATGCAACTCAATTAAACAGGGGCGTAGATGCTGTCATGCGGCATATCTCTTGCGGGTGCTGGAGAGCTGGTGTAACTATACACAATGATGAGAATGCATTATGTATCCTATTCTGATTGGCTAATTGCATAATGACCCCTCCAACTGATAGTACTTCATGCATTAGCATGGGATCTGTCTGTATTACTTATTTGTTATTTCTGTTTGGTCTTGTGGAAAAATGAAGATTGCATTGTATTTTTAAAGGGAAACATAACAGAAGTTTTATTTAATTTAAGTTATATTTATTACATTTTATATGGAAAAATGCAATATGGCACATTTATTAATAGCACTGTCAAAACACTATTCTCTCTTGTGTATATGACAATTCATTACACTTTCATATTGTATATAAATAGGGTAATGTGTGACTGCATCCAGCTCAACATATGCATGTAAATACACTTTTTTTTTAATGTGCCTTTTTTCCCTGTGCACGTTCTGAGCGCATGTGCTTACAATTGTAAATGAGCCCCTATATGTGTATTTACAGCTTTGTTTACAGAGTTTGTATCTATTTAATAACTTTATGTTATTTAATATTGTGCTGGGATTCTGGTATATTCTGGGTAGTCCTGGCAGCTTTGGTATGTTGTCTCCTGTGGTCAGGGAGTTGACAGTTGGAGTTTAGATTAGGAATGAGTGAGATGTATGGAGTGTGAGCTGAGTGGATAGATACAATTGTTTCTATTAATAAGGAGTGTTAAGTGCGTATTGTCGCTAACCAATAACGATTGTCGAACCTCGATTTGTGTTTCCAACGCACAAAGATTTATTCGCAAATAGTAGAATAATATGTTCAAGCGAAGTGATAATAAATACAGCCGTTACTTATCGCAGGCGCTCTGGATCCAGTGTGCAGTCATTCAATCCTGAAGTCTGGGGACAAGATGTCTGAACACTAGATGTGAAGCTGCTGCTTATATGCACACAGAAATTCAGTAATACAATGAAGATGGTATAGCTTGCATCTATTGGTCCAGGTCTCAGGAAGGTCCAAGGGGTTGTCAATCATTGGCTAGTTCATCCTAAGGAATCCAAATGAGGGGGTCATCTCTCCAGGGGGTATGCTCGGCTCTTCCCGCCAAGATTCCTTAGTCTTAAGTAGTTCATAATTCCCTATCATTCATAACTTGCGTATGCACTCTGCGATTCCTTCGCAGAGTGAACCAAACAGTAGCAAATGTTAAGAGGTTTATTATGATACCACTCATGATATGATTCCTTCAACCTGTTCCGTATATTTCACTAATATGCATGTAACTTTAATATAACACATAAATACTACTATATTTCGACATAACTGACTATGTGTTGCAACTACCATTAATGTGTACTATTTTATAAGTATGCGTGTTTGTGCGAATGTATGGTAAAAGACCAAATACTGTTGCTGCCATGTGTAGTGGCTGCGTACGCCCTTTCACGCCGTAGCGTGCCCTTGTACGCCGTAGCGTACCGTACGCATCTTTTCAGACAAAGACAACCAAGTTTGCTCGATTTTAATTGAAATGACTTTATCCAATTTGCTGACTTCGACAGCTCCACCCTTTGATAGTGTAACAAACTATCACCCAATCACCATTTTAAGTTCAGGATTATACAATACTTCTTCACAGACCATGATCTCGGTATCTGGTACCACCCTTTCAGTCTTTTTCTCAGTGTTACTCCTATGAGACCTTTTTTCACACTTCAACACAGTAGGAACACATTTGACAACTAAACCAAATGCTAAGATGACACCCAGTATAAGGAGAAGGAGCTTACCTACGCTAGCAACCATTTCCTGTACCCACTTCCCCAGACCGGAGAACCATTTCACAGGGTTCAACCACGAGAACCAACCCGCCACCTTTTCCCCGACCTCATATAACAAAGAATTATGGCTCTTTCGAAATTCCCATTTCAGCTGTAAAATTTCATCCATCTTCCGGTCTATAACCTCTTTAGGGTCATCCGTATTATTAGTGATGTACATGCAACATTTGACACCGAACTGGGTGGCCAGTGTCACACAGTACCCACCAGTAATAGAGGTGAGATAATTTAGGACCAGTCTATGCACCAACTCCTTCTTGTACGCTTGTAGCTCCCTTCCAGTATACCTGAAAGTGTCATCATACATCTCTGTGATATTATCTATTAATATAGCTAGGTCTTGGATATATTTAAAGTTTTTAATGTTCCCAGAGCGGTCCTGGTGAGATCTAGAGCAACCATAACTTGAAAACCAGCAGTTTCACTAATCAATTTTGTAGCTATGGGTTTCTCACCAGGAATCATATTTCTCTTGCCACTGTGTTCATACTGTGTGTGTATGTATGGTGGTGATGTAGTCTTGTGAATACCAACCATTTGAGTAATAGTCATGATTTCAGGAACCAGTTTAGCTAAGAAACACAGGCCCTTGGAACTCGGAGTCACCCAGGAATAAGCTTTCCTTCCACAAACAAAATACACATCATCAGGGAGAACATAAGGACAGTATGCCCATTAATTATATCACATAGAGTTTTGATAAAACTACCCATGCCTAGTGTCTCCATTTGCTCTAGACACGTGTCGGCATGGATGACATTTTTACAATTATCTATAGAGACTTTTCCAATGGATACCTTCTTATGTTTGGTTATACGCCCTAATTTGTGACTTCCATCAACATTCCTGCCTATTGGTGACCTTGTGAGTCTCCCTCTAAAATGAGTGTGGCGAGCCATTGTCTGATCTGATGGGTCAGCCTCCCAATTCTCCAGGCGCTTTGCATGAGATATGTTTAGGCACAGCAAAGATCTGCCTATGGAGTATTGTCGAAGCGTCAGACTAGGGGACCTAGTGTTATTGTACCTCCCAACTATGGGCCTCCCACCCCTCAATTCGAGTACTTCGGTTATGTTTAGAGGGAATGGCACTAGTCCTATATTATGCTGCCCTTGCGGCACGTGAGAGCACACCCAACACTCGGTTTGGTTTACCCACCAGGGAGTGATAATCCTCCAAAGGATGCCCGCCTATATTCAGAGTACTGGGGGACTGGCATCGTTGGATGCATCTCTCTTCAACTAGGGAGTCGCAAAACTTGCAGATACAATACTCATCAGACAATAGCCCCTCACACTGCCTCCGAGTTCCTGGGCTAGCAGACCTTTTCATAACCCCTGGACCAAGCTTGATAATGGGCTGCTCTGAGTATTCTAATAACTTTTCCTCTGCCTCCAACTCATCCGTATCACTACCAGAACTCTCCTCCGTCCTCCATCCTCCTTCACAAAAATAGAATGTCCTAGAAAGAATAAAAACAAGGAAAATCCTGGAACAAAAGAAAAACAAAAACAGCCACTCCATCGCTGGAAAGTTAGTTCTGGGGCAACGTCTCTGGTTCAGGTGTCTCGACTGCAGGCTTTCGGTCTCCCGGAACAGACTCACAAGTGACAGATCTATGTCGTCGGTCTCAGTTTTATCTTGTACTTTCTCCGGATTATGGACTCTCCTGCAGTGGGTGGAATGGACCCAAGTGTCTCTCTCTGCAACCTTCAGTGATGTAGTACTGGTCAGCAGCACTTGGTACGGGCCTTCCCAACGGTCTGTTAAACAACCCAAACGTAAGAAATTGCGGATCATATCATAGTCTCCAGGTTCAACATCATGACAGTTCGTTTCTGGCATACCAGGTGACAGCATTTTTAGGTTTTTTTGTTGTTGCTTTAGCTGTCTACTCATTCTTATAAGATATTGTACAGTCACTTCATTATTACACTTCAAGTCATCTTGTGGACTCACGATCAAATGAGGTTGTCGTCCGAACAGTATCTCAAAGGGGGACAGATTAAGAGGAGGTCTAGGAGTGGTCCGAATGCTATGGAGGACCAATGGCAAAGCCTCTGGCCATGCCAATCCAGTTTCAGCCATTACCTTACCAAGCTTGTTCTTTATAGTACCATTTATTCTCTCCACCTTACCACTGGCTTGTGGTCGGTACGGGGTGTGAAGTATGCTACCGATTCCCATGAGTTTACACATATTTTGGAAGATATCACCAGTAAAGTGGGTACCCCTATCACTTTCAATGATTCTAGGGATACCGAACCTACATACAAAGTCTTGTACAATTTTCTTTGCAGTGAACACAGCAGTATTAGTGGCTGCCGGATATGCTTCTACCCAACCGGAAAACACATCAATACAAACTAACGCATACTTTAAATTCCTGCACGGTGGTAATTGGATATAGTCAATTTGTATTACCTGAAAAGGTCCGTCTGTAGGAGAAATGTGGGATGGCTCAGTTGGAATAGTTTTCCCGACATTTTTCCTCAAGCAAGTAAGACATGACATTGCCTTCTTACCAGCCTGAGAGGAAAATCCGGGAGCACACCAGTATGCTCTCACCAGTTTGCACATACCTTCTTTACCCAGGTGAGTCAGGCCGTGTGCTGCTTCAGCCAGGCTTGGATAGTACGTTCGGGGAGCTACAGGCTTACCTTGTCCATCCCTCCAGAGTCCTGAGGACTCTTGGCCACATCCCTTTGCCTTCCAGACCGCCTTTTCCTGCAGGGAACACAAATCTTGCATTTCAATTAATTTCTGCATGTCTAATGTCTGAAAAACCATCATAGTCTCGGTCGATACAGTCATAGGTTGCCCTGCTGCCCATTTAGCAGCTTCGTCTGCCTTGTTGTTGCCCAATGAAACTGGGTCTTCTTCAAAGGTATGGGCTTTGCACTTTATGATGGCTACTGTTCTGGGTAACTGTATCGCTGTCAGAAGTCCTTTTATGTGCTGTGAGTGTGCCACTGGTGTACCTGCTGCTGTCGTAAAGTTTCTAAGATGCCAAAGGGCCCCAAAATCGTGCACTACCCCGAAGGCGTACCTAGAGTCAGTATATATATATTGGCTGATTTACCCTCTGCTAATTCACACGCTCTCCTTAGTGCTACTAGTTCCGCCACCTGGGCTGAGTGAGGTGGGCCAAGAGGTTCAGCTTCTACCACATCCTGATCGTCTACCACAGCATAACCAGTACATAGCTCTCCCGTCTCTGTCTGTCTATGATAACTTCCGTCTGTATATAACGTAAAATCTACATTTTCTAAGGGGGTGTCACGTATGTCGGGCCTTGCAGTAAAGGTCTGATTCAGGTGTTCCATACAGTCATGCATGTCAGTATTCTTGCCTAACTCATCATCAACCAGGGCAGAGGCGGATCTAGAAAATGACTATACCCGGGGCGATTTTAGGGGGGGGTGATTTAGGCCCCGCCCCCTTCCCGACTTCTAAGGCTGCTGGCGGCTGCACAGTATGTGCAGGTCCGTTCAGCAGTGACAGTGTGCTGTCCCGCTGCTCTGATTGTATTTAAAACACAATCAGAGCAGCGGGGCAGCACACTGTCACTGCTGAACGGACCTGCACAGTGTGTAGCTGTCGGTAGCAAGCCCCTGCTAGGGGGGGCGATCGCCCCGATCGTCCCCCCCTGGATCCGCCACTGAACCAGGGTCTCCTCACCTCCCACCCTTTGTGTCTCTTGAGACACATATGGAAGGTATGTAGCTGGATTTAAGGTGCTACATCGTTTGATGGTGATGTTTGAGGGTGCCATCAGAGCTAGTTCCCACTTTGTGAATCTAGCTGAGGAAACATGTCTGGTTTGGGCTGAGTTTAACAGAGCTGATACAGCATGGGGTGTATGGACAGTGGAATTATGTCCTAATACTACGTCTTCACTCTTACTTACCAGAAGAGCAGTTGCTGCTACACTTCTGAGACATGTTGGGAGTGATCTTGCCACATTGTCTAATTGTGCACTGCAGTATGCTACTGGTGTGCTAGCGTCACCATGTTTCTGTGCGGGGACACCTGCTGCACAACCATCAGCTTCTGTACAGTATAGCTCAAAAGGCTTTTCATAATCAGGTATTCCCAATGCAGGTGCTTTAGTCAGACTATCTTTAAGATTAAAGAACGCTTGCTTTAACTCTTCTGTGTGTACAACACGTTCTGGTTTTGACTAAGAGACTAGCTCCTGCAATGGTAATGCCAGAATAGAAAAACCTGGGATCCAGGATCTACAGTATCCACACATCCCCAGGAAAGTACGAATCTGCTTCTGGCTCTGCGGCAGAGTCATGTGTTGTATGGCCTCAATCCTGTCGGTTTTCAGGTGTCTTAGCCCCTTAGTGAGGCAGTGTCCTAAGTATTTGACCTTAGTCTGACATGACTGTAATTTATCCTTTGCCACCTTGTGCCCTGTTTGTGAAAGATGAAGCAACAATAATTTAGTATCATGTAAACATGACATAAAAGAATCAGAGCACAACAACAAATCGTCCACATATTGAATTAGAACAGACCCATTGTGGGGTTGAAAGGATTGCAAACAGTCATGTAAGGCTTGGGAGAAAAAACTGGGGCTGTCAATGAACCCCTGGGGTAGTCTGGTCCATGTGTATTGCACTCCCCGGTAGGAGAATGCAAAAAGGTATTGGCAGTCAGGGTGAAGAGGGACTGAGAAGAAAGCAGAGCATAGATCAATGACAGTAACATGACTAGCAGACGGTGGAATCTGCATGAGGATGACAGCTGGATTCGGCACTACGGGGAATTGGCTCTCAACAACTTTGTTAATTCCCCTTAAGTCCTGGACTAATCTATAGCCCCTCCCCCCACTCTTCTTCACAGGGAAAATGGGACTATTTGCTGTACTGGCTGTACTAATTAAAATATCTTGTTGTAACAGCCTCTCAATAACAGGATATACCCCTAGTTCCACCTCCGGTTTTAATGGATACTGTGGGATTTTTGGAGCTATCCTACCACTTTTTAGATTGACCATGACAGGGGCTACGTTTGCCATCAGTCCAGTGTCCTGTCCATCTCTGGTCCATAGTGAACCTGGTATTTCCAGCAACATCCCTTTCACTTGAGATGGACTGTGTTCTATATCAGTAGAGTGTAACATTAACCTTTGAGCGGTGTCCAATATGTCCTGTACCTCATGAGCGACCTTCTCGGGTATATCTAGGAACACACATTATCTGAAGTACAGTATATGACACATCCCATTTTACATAACAAGTCTCTCCCTAGCGAGTTAGCAGGAGCCGCCGCAGCCAAGAGAAACAAATGCTTGGTATGCAGGGGCCCGATAGTAACTTCAGCAGGTTTAGTTAGAGGATAATGTAACACTCTTCCCGTTACCCCCATAGCTGGAATAGTTTTACTGGTCACCTGTAGATCGAAAGGAGAGGTTATTACAGATCGGGCCCCCCCTGTATCTACAAGAAAAGTTTGTTTCCTACCAGCTATGTCAACTATCATTGTTGGTTCTTTACTCTGACTCTCAGTTAACCTCACTGGCTGTAGACTACAGGTATGACCTGACCCCTAGCGCTGACTATCATTTTCCCGCGCAATATTTGCTGTTATAATATGTGCGGGTAGATGTGAGTCTTCTATTCTATGTGAGTCCTTCCTTGGAGGATATCTATGTGTCCCACCTCTAGGGTTGTATCGGTCTTTTTTACAATCCCTCCTAACGTGTCCTTCTTCATTACAATTGAAACATCTGATCACTCTATGTTTCTTACTATGTGGGTTGTATGCTGGTGGTCGTGTATGCATCCCCTCTAAAGCCTGTATACTCACCGTCATTAACCTATCACTTTTCTCTTCCTTCTTTCTAAAAAGGTTTTTGTCATGCTCCACAGCAGACTCCCTAAGAAAATCTACTGTGATGCCTCTCCAATTAGGTAATGTGCTTTGTACTCTGGTTTTTAAATTTTCTCTAAGGCCATCCATTAATACTCCTACAGCTACCTCCCTATGATGTGGGTCCTCCCCTATGTTTGATATCCCAGTGAACCGTGTTATCGCTGCTATAGCTCTAATGAAGTAATCTGCTGTTGTCTCACTATCTTTCTGCTTGATGGTGAAAATTTTACTCCAATTCGTTACTACCGGAAAATAGATGGCTTAATGTTTAACAATTTGTTCTATATTTTCTTGGTTAATCTCATCAGTCAAGGTGTCATCTTCATCCAACACACAATCTTTAATAAATTTTTGTATGTCAGTATGGGGAGGAAGACACGCCCTCAACACTACACGCCAATCCTTATCGGTTTGGTTCGTGTGCATTTCCTAAGTCTTTAACAAATTTCTGACACTTTGCCAACTCTTTTCTGGGATCTGGCAATTCAGTCATAATGGAACGTAATTCTGATCTAGTCCAGGGACAATGCATTGTAACATTTCTTAAAGGAACTACACCATCCTTATCCGGTTTCCCATTGGGAACTGATATTGTGCGGACTGGGTACGCACCCACTGGTTCACTGTTTTCAGAAGTCACTACCGGATCTGCTGGTTCAAGATTTAGAACGCTATCACTCCTAGTGATCACACTACTTTCAACTATCTCAGCCATTGCTCCTTTCCCATACTTACACTGAACCTCTAGCATATTAACAGCATGAGCAATGGCCGAAATCACAGTGGGTTCATCTTCATCTTCTGATACACTTGTTTTAAACTGGCTTAAAACAGGATACAATTCAGCAATTTCTCTTTTTTCGTGTTTAATAACGCCTGTACTTACCCCTCCCGCCACAGAAGGTGGCGGGGGCGCGCTTGCGCTGCGTTCACCATGCTTCTCAACGGGTACTTCCGCCCTGCTCGCGCTTTTCGCCACGCCTACTTCCGCTGTGCATTCGCCGCTCTGCCACGTGTTACAATCCATTTGCCATAATTTTAAACAATCATTATGTCTATTTCTCTTTTTCATTGACTTAATCAACCATACTTTATCTTTTACAGTATTTAGTACCTCTGCATTAAAACTCCCTATTGTTGGGAAAGGCCTATCACAATCTTTGGTCATCTTGACCCACGTGTCGCAATACGCAGTTGCATATGTACCATATTTCTTACACATGAGAAATCTCGCTGAACCAATAGGACCTTCCTTAGGCAGTACGCTGGCCATCTCTAGCGTATGCTTAGCACCCATGTTGAACAACACCAATCTATGCAGAACACTTTTAACAATTTGCTACAAACACTCTACCGCTAGAGATCTCTTTCTGGCCGTGGACGTATTTGCTCAAGCCGCGTCCACTCGCTTCCTCTTGTACTAAAGAAGGACCCCTAACACAGACAATATCACTGTGGGACCCAAGGGCTATCAGCTCCTCGATACCCTGGCTAAACCACAAAAATCTGTTGAGTTTATTATAACTGGGAGAACAAAGTCAATACAATCAACCAGCCTTTCCAATATAATTCCTCCTAGCTGCTTCACCAATTCATGCTGTCTGTATGAAACAAGACTGTTGACGGTGCGGTTAGATCGCACTGCCTACCAATACTAATTATTAGCAAACCTTGAGATCTATTGGTAGCGTTTTGCGAAAACCCGGTTTTCGCCTTCGGTATACCTGCCCTGTATACCGGCCTTCAGTTGGGCAACCTGCCTCGTTAGACAGCAACTGAGCACAATGAATAATAAACAGTGTATCTACGTTACAAAATCACACACTATACATTTTTTCTGCGCAGAAAATCAAAAGTTCCCAACAACAGTAATAATGTCTCAGAGGCTTTCACAAGTAATTATACTATGCACATATAAAAACTATCAAGACAATTGTTTAACCACGTGGCAAATCTACCGGAAGTTCGCGTACGCACAGCAGGAAATACACATACGCTAAGCAATGCAATACAGTTAAAACGCACAATGACAGTAAAAAGAAACAGTTTTCTCTTTTGTCCCTAGGTTCTAGTTAGCGTGCCCTAGACAATGCAAAACGGACATTCGGTTTCACAACGCAGAGTAAAATTCAGGTTTTGAACACATTGCGTTCTTACCCGTATATGACGCGTCTCCACCCTTTGTTGCGGAACCGAAATCCGTTGGTCTTGCGTATCGTCCGGCAACAAAACCTCCAAAGCTCACGAGCCCCCAAATCGTTATGTGCATATTGTCGCTAACCAATAACGATTGTCGAACCTCGATTTGTGTTTCCAACGCACAAAGATTTATTTGCAAATAGTAGTATAATATGTTCAAGCGAAGTGATAATAAATACAGCTGTTACTTATCGCAGGCGCTCTGGATCCAGTGTGCAGTCATTCAATCCTGAAGTCTGGGGACAAGATGTCTGAACACTAGATGTGAAGCTGCTGCTTATATGCACACAGAAATTCAGTAATACAATGAAGATGGTATAGCTTGCATCTATTGGTCCAGGTCTCAAGAAGGTCCAAGGGGTTGTCAATCATTGGCTAGTTCATCCTAAGGAATCCAAAGGAGGGGGTCATCTCTCCAGGGGGTATGCTCAGCTCTTCCCGCCAAGATTCCTTAGTCTTAAGTAGTTCATAATTCCCTATCATTCATAACTTGCGTATGCACTCTGCGATTCCTTCGCAGAGTGAACCAAACAGTAGCAAATGTAAAGAGGTTTATTATGATACCACTCATGATATGATTCCTTCAACCTGTTCCGTATATTTCACTAATATGCATGTAACTTTAATATAACACATAAATACTACTATATTTCGACATAACTGACTATGTGTTGCAACTACCATTAATGTGTACTATTTTATAAGTATGCGTGTTTGTGCGAATGTATGGTAAAAGACCAAATACTGTTGCTGCCACATGTAGTGGATGCGTACGCCCTTTCATGCCGTAGCGTGCCCTTGTACGCCATAGCGTACCGTATGCATCTTTTCAGACAAAGACAACCAAGTTTGCTCGATTTTAATTGAAATGACTTTATCCAATTTGCTGACTTCGACAGGAGTATATGGAAGCATTATGTAAGTGTCATATGTGAATTGCTGGATGTATGTATTAGATTACATACTTATTTTAGATAGAAAGTAAATAGAGGAAAGACCTCATTACTGGTAACCAGTGGTCAAAGTGGCACTGTATACGGTGGTATGACATACCAACAATTCTCTCACGGCCTTCATTGTAAAACTAACAAATTCTATTCAATTTCCACCACTGCTGGTAACCACAGTTTAATTTGAGATGTGTGGAAGTTGGAAGACAAAGAAAAAAAAAGAAAAAAATGGGTACTGACTATAGCTTGAGTAAATCCGCGATAGAGCAGAGGAAATCTGGATGTAAATAGAAGGGGCCTAGAAGACGACATGGTTACTAGAGATCACTGATCTTCTTATCATTCTAGTATTTACTGTAAGATTCCTATTGGTAACAACAATCACAGCTGCCAGTGCCAAGATCACACTATAATAGGAAATGAATATACAGTAGTTGTCAAAGAGTAACATTTACTGAAGCAATCTTACTAAATGTCACTTAAGGTAAAGTCCTGGCAACGTGTAGGTTTCCACATTCTCATATAGAGGAAATACTTTGGGTAATGTTACCCAGAGAAATAATTACTTTGGGACTATAAAGAAAAAGACTATGCCACACAGGTAACTGTTTATTTGTACAACAATATCACTATGTATTTGGTTTGGGTTTTTATATTGTGCAGATGGAATTGTGACCCTAGTGAGTGTGTCACCAGCTAAATAATAAAACCAGGTAATCTCTTTCCTATTGCTTTCTTTCTACTTTGTGGACAAATCTGCTCCCGACTCTCTCTGAGGTGTTAGACATGACCAGTTATCCCCTAGACACAGGGAATAAGTGGGTTATAAATTTGAAAAAGGAGTATCTATTGGTATTAAAATTTTGTGTCAGATTCAGTCAACTCTATCTGTGATTACCCATTACGTTTGTTTATTGTATACGTAATCCTTCTCTATACATACATACATACATACATATATAGTAATATAGTAGTATACCTTACATTAACACCTCTTTTAGTTTATAACAATATGCTATTCCACACACATATCTCATAGGTCAGGCATTGTATTGGTGGCCAACATGCTGTCTGTATGAAACAAGACTGTTGACAGTGGGAAGGAGAGTCCCCCAATGTCTGCTGCACACACTTTGCTTCTGCTGACCCAGGCTTTTTGAACACAGGCAGGGGTGCCAAGAGGAATTTCGGGCCCTGGTGCAGCAACTTTTTTGGGCCCCTTCCATATCCATTGTCACAACAGGTTGGTGGCTCCTCCCACTAGACAGGCAGGCCAGGGCCCCCCAGGCAGGTCTTGGCCATGGTAGTTTGTGCCTGCTTCCCCCATCTCTGTACCCCTGCATACAGGCGTATGTAGTGGTTGCTGGTGCACCCGCCAATTGCCGAGGGACTGAGCCGCACTGTGTGAATGCTAGACCCCAGGAAAATAATCTTATGGAATTTCCATCAGCACTATGGCACATGGGGTGAAAGCACACATCTAGCAACATGCATCTTTAAAATGTTTAGTTTGAATTGAATTTTCTTTCTTCAAGGTTGGGAGAGTCTATTAAAACACTTTTCTGGCAACAATTTAGGGTCATATATCATGCGTTGTGATTTAAGAATGTGGCCCAGTTGCTTCTAGTTGTCTAAGTTGGCAGTGCACAATGGGGCTAGACCTATCCGGGATAGACAAGGTATTCTTAAGTATATTACTACTGATAGGCATATTGCTTGGTATATACACATTAATAGGCATAATTATATTCTTACATCTAGAAGAGAACTTACCTAGAGGTACCCTAACCCCTGTACTTAACTGCCAATAAGCAGAAGTTTAATATAATACATTTGCAAATATATGTATAATCCATAAGAGGGTATAAATATAAATGTGGAATTTTTATGGACATAAAGCTGTTTATGGGCATATTACATAGTGACATATGCACAGTAGGTATATATAGCTCTTATCCTACACATATAAAGCAGCTATACATTTGAAGCAGGCAGTATTAAATTACAAGGTGGTTCCAAGAAGTGTTATGACACTAAGGACAGGGTTGTTTTGAGTATTAATTATCTGAAAACTTGTGGAGCAAGAGTCCTACCTCTATGTCCAGCAGCAATAAGATGTCTTAGAACAAAATTGTTCAGATATTTTCTCCAAGCTGGTGGATAACTATAAAGTAACAATGTACCAACAAGCCCAAACCTTCTCCAGAACCAAAAACAAGATGGAGGTTCGGTGAATATAAGTGGTGAAGGAAAGTCTGGTTGCCAGTAGCTATTCCGAGCTTACTGCACCGATAATGCTTCTGCTTAAGAGTACCCACTACACACTTTGCCACCAACAGCTACAATTATTATTTCACTACCTTATGTATCAATTGTTTCCTACATCTATTAGATTGTAAGCTCATTTGGACAGGGTCATCTTTACCTTTTGTTTCATGTCATTGTATATAATGTATTTATATAATGATCCCTTCGTTATTAACATCTCCTGTAGACACTGTCATCTTGATGAGCTAGTCCATTTATTTAGTATACAAACTGGAGTTTTTACTCAAAAATGTACGCATAACGCTACTAAATGACATATATAATGCAGGCCACATTTGTGTATGTGTTTGCAATTGAGCTTCAGCGACCAGACTATCCTGCCAGTATCATGCAGAAGATATTATTGGTCACTTAGACATCAACCTGTGTTTTTCTATGCATGGGTTTATGTATGTTAGCAATAAATTTATAATTAATTTTATCAGAGTTTTCACAAACAAAAGCAATTATCAATCATGAGCAATATACAGTTATGATACTGTATATTAGATATTCAGAAGCTAAACAATGCAAAAACTATAAAAGCAGCATTACTGCTGAAGGCAGTAATGGTGTAAAGTTTAAGTTGCATCCAATGAATGCTCATAGGTATCAGCAGGGTTCCCAGTAGGTCATTTTAAAGGTTATTTGGGGACAAGGCAATATTTTTGCTGCGGTCTCTTTTGTATTGTAAATAAAATCCTCAATTTGTAGCAAATTGCTAAAATAGTTTGTCACTGACATTTGTCTGACACTGGAGGCATGATATTCTGAGCCGGTGTAATACGTGACAGGCTTATTATACAACTAAGTAGTAGAATTGATTGTTTTCTAATAATGAGTGAAATGAGGAAGCTCTATCTCAGGTAGCAGGCTTTTCATTTGAGGAGGGGGGAGCAAAATGTAGGTAATTGCGTCAAAAAATGCCTTCCACCAAAATCTAAATGACTGCTGCTTTTTGTAGATGAAGCACATTTCTTTAGAACAAATTGTCAACTTGTTGAGGATAAGGCTTTGTCGGCATTTGTTACATGCTTTGTCATACCTGACACTTGTGTGCCAATTGTGACCACTTGTTTCTGCAAGTAACTGAGGTGTAGTAAGATGCAAAGCACACAGTGGGGAATGCTGTGCATGCATTGCAAGCATTGAAAAATGCAGCATGGCCCTTGATATGTAATCCTCAGTAGCAAGTTATATTCAGGGAAATTTTCATTAAAGGAAGCACTAACTTACTGCATAGTAGTACTGTACAGTAAACTTGTGGACAGAAGCAATACTGAACAAAAATGAGAAACATCCCTCATTTCCTGTGCATTGGGCAGCATGGTGGCTTAGTGGTTAGCACTTCTGCCTCACAGCACTGGGGTCATTAGTTCGATTCCTGACCATGGCCTTATCTCTGTGGAGTTTGTATGTTCTCCCTGTGTTTGCGTGGATTTCCTCCAGGTGCTCCGGTTTCCTCCCACATTCCAAAAACATACTAATAGTTAATTGGCTAATATCAAATTGACCTTAGTCTCTGTCTTTGTCTGTGTGTATGTTAGGGAATTTAGACTGTAAGCTCCAATGGGGCAGGAACTGATGGGAATGAGTTCTCTGTACAGCGCTGCGGAATTAGTGCCGCTATATAAATAGCTGATGATGATGATGATGATTTTACAAATGAATACAGTGCTGTGAGTACAACACAAGCTTCACTGTGAACTTTCAGACTGACTAGTTTCTGAAAGGCTATAAAGTACAACAACAAAAGCATCCTCCTACTTTTATTTAGTGTGGCAGTAAACAAAACACAACCTTCCATTCCATAAAAAGTCAACTATAACATGGAGGCACTGCCCAACAGGTTATCTTCATTGTAATCTACACAATATCCACCGTACCAAAGACATGATCCATAACACCCAATAGAATACACTAATACACAATTATTATCATTTACTACTATACATAATGTTTGAAATCTATTTACCCAACATCTATTTTAGTAATAAATAATAATAACAGCAAATGACCTATATAGACATACTGTGACTAGGGATATCGAAGGTTAAAATTCTTTGAAGATGACCTTGAGTGTAAAAAGAAGACTATAGTTTGAAAAGATACTGAATAATTCAAATCAACATAAACATATATATATATATATATATATATATATATATATATATATATATATATATATATATATATATAAAATCACCATCATATATATAAAAATATACAGTATATGTAGGAATAAATATATAATATAGAGCTATTAATATATAAAGTGAATTGTAAAAATATGAGTGAAATTAAATTTGGTCATGCTTACAAACAACAGCAATCGGATGTAAAAAATGTTAATAATACCCCATTCATACTGCACCAAAATCCCGGGTTTTTCCCGGGGCGAGCTGAAACGACCCGGGTCTTGGTGCAGTACGAATGGTACAAGTGAAAAATCCCGGGTCTAAAAAGCCGGGTCTTCAACCCGGGATTTATCGAGGGGTAATTGCCGGGTCGGACCCGGGTTGCCTGCACTATGAATGGAGCAACCCGGGTTTTTGCATAGTTGCATAGGGGGGGTCGGGGGGGGGGGAGAGAGAGATTTTTCTTCCATATTCCAGCTTTCAGCCAATGAAAAGTGCTCTGGTGATGACTCCCACAAATTGCCAGGGCACAGACTTGTGCAGTATGAATGGGGTCAACCCGGGAAATTCCCGGGTCCGAGGTGCAGTATGAATGGTGTTTCTGAGCTGGGACGCTCCGAGCCCCTGCAAAAACCCGGCTTCAAAAACCAGGGATATTGCCGGGGCGGCAGTATGAAAGTGGTATTATATTAATTATAATAAAATCAATCACTATACAATATTTGGGAAGGGATGAATGTAATACAATGTGAGACAAAATGATACCGATTAGCTAAATAAAACAGTGAACAAATAATTGTATGACCTAAATTGATCGCAATGCACAATAATTAGGGATCTGAACATTACAGGCTAACATATTTAAAGACAGAAGAAAGAGATATTTAAAGAGGGTTTAAACCCCCACACATCGCCAGCGGTTTAGTGGTCAAACTGACGTATTTACTATATAGCAGTTTGAGGCTGCAATTTAAAATGGCTGGCGATGTGTGGCAGATTGAAAACAGCTAAACCATCAAAACCACCATCCAAAATGTTTTTTAATACCTGTTTCTGAATAGCTCGATACCTCAAATGTGCTGTTTGAGCTATTTTGCCATTCAGAACATAAGCGGAAGTACCATTGACATATAAATTATTTATTACATTTATTGATTAAGGGGAACAATTCACTTAAAATTAACTTATGATGGAAGTTTTTTTCCCCCATTATTTTAAGGGGACACAATTACTTAATTATTATATTATTCAGGCTATTATTCTATTTATAAATTAATTGTGTCCCTTAATCAATAAATAATGATTGTCCCAATAATTTAAATGGCGATGGTGCTTCCTCTTATGTTCTGCCAGATGTCCCTGTATGTGCCCAGTCTGAGGTCCTTTCTCCCCTGGCCCATGAACCTAAATCCATGTAAAGATGGTGACCATGCTTGGATGGCAACCCATTACACTAAGCCTAGCTTATCATAGTGGAACCTCATATATACAGTGATATAACTGAGTTATACCATAATAAGGACAAATAATATGAGCCACTATAAGGATATATCATGTCTAAGAATACAGTATACTAGAGTATCTGATGAGAAGGCCTGAGCAGATGAGATCAGGAGAGGAGAGGTAAAGTTGAGTGTCGTCAGCGTAGAGGTGGTAGTTGAGGCCGTAGGAGCTGATGAGTTCACCCAGGGAAGAGGTGTAGAGAGAGAAGAGTAAGGGACCCAGGACAGAGCCCTGGGGGACTCCGACTGGAAGGGTGGACGGGGTGGGAGAGAGATCCAGAGGTGGTGACAGAGAAGGATCGGTCAGCAAGGTAAGAGGTGAACCAGGACAAGACTGGGCCGGAGAGGCCAAAGGACTGGAGGGTGTGGAGGAGGAGGGGGTGGTCGACGGTGTCAAAGCCTGCAGAGAGATCAAGGAGGATGGGAAGGGAGAAGTGGCCCCTGGCTTTAGCAGAGAGGAGATCATTGGTGACTTTAGCTAGGGACGTTTCAGTGGAGTGAAGGGGGCGGAAGCCAGACTGGAGAGGATCAAGGAGGGAGTGTTTGGAAAGGTAGGAGGAGAGACGGCTGCAGACGAGCCTCTCGAGAATTTTGGAGGCAAAGGGGAGAAGTGATATGGGGCGATAGTTAGAGGGAGAAGTAGGGTCAAGATTAGGTTTCTTGAGGATGGGGGATACGAGAGCATGTTTGAATGAGGAGGGGAAGATGCCGGTGGAGAGGGAAAGATTAAAGAGATGAGCGAGGTGGGAGCAGGTGGTGGGGGAAAGGGAGCGAAGAAGGTGGGAGGGGATGGGATCCAGGGGACAGGTAGATGGGGAGGATGAAATGAGAGAGTGGACTTCCTCGCCCCTGGTGGTGGGGCGGAAGGAGTGGAAGGGAAGGTGGCTGGGGGGGGAGTACGGAAAAGTGGGGGGGGTGGATGAGAGAGTGGAGGAGGAGATATCAAGTCGAATGGCTTCAATTTTAGAGGAGAAAAAGGAGGCGAAGTCGGAGGCAGTCAGGGTGGAGGGGGTGGGAGGAGGGGGTGGGGCCAGAAGGGTGCTGAAGGTGGCGAAGAGGTGGCGGGGGTTAATGGATTGGGAAGAGATGAGGGATTTAAAGAAAGATTGTTTAGCGAGTGAGAGGGCAGAGCTGTAGGATGAAAGGATGAATTTAAAGTGGAGGAAGTCAACCAGGGAGCGGGATTTTCTCCAGTGGCGTTCAGCGGTACGGGAGCATTTTTGGAGGAAGCTGGTAAATTTGGAGTGCCAGGGTTGGGGTTTGGAACAGCGAGGGTGGACGGAGTGGGCAGGGGCGATAGCATCCAGAGGTGAGGGTGAGATTGTAGAGGGAGACCACCTGGTTGGGGCAGGCCAGGGAGGAAAGGGGAGAAAGGAGGGTATCGAGAGAGGAGGACAGAGAGGCCGGGTTGAGCGCGTCGAGGTTGCGAATGGACAGAGTAGGTTTGGGCAGGGGGAGGGGAGCAGGGGAAGAGGAGAGAGAGAAGGAGAGGAGATGGTGATCGGATAGAGGAAAGGGAGAGATGGAAAAGTCAGATAGACTACAGAGGTAGGAGATCAAGGGAGTGGCCAAGGCAGTGGGTAGAGGAGGAGGTCCATTGGGTGAGACCAAGGGAGGAAGAAAGGGTGAGCAGTTTGCTGGAAGCAGGGTCAGTGGGATTGTCCATGGGGAAGTTAAAGTCGCCTATTATGATGGGGGGGAGGTCGGAGCAGAGGTGGTGAGGAAGCCAGGCAGCAAAGTTGTCAAGGAAGAGGGAGGTGGGGCCAGGGGGGCGGTAGATGACAGTGACGCGGAGATGGATGGGGTAGAAGAGGCAGATGGAGTGGGCTTAAAAGGAGGAGAAGGAGAGGGAGGGTTCAGGGGGAATGACACGAAAAGTACAGGTGGAGGAAAGGAGGAAGCCCACTCCCCTGCCTGGGCGGGCACCAGGTCGGGCGGAGTGGGTGAAGGAGAGGCCACCATAGGAGAGGGCAGCGGGGGAGGCGGTGTCAGAATCGGAGAGCCATGTTTCAGTAATGGCAAGAAGGTTAAGGGAGTTGGATAAAAAGAGGTCGTGGATAGCAGTCAGTTTGTTGCGGACTAATCTAGCATTCCAGAGGGGACAAGAGAAGGGGGGAGAGGAGAGGGGGGAGATGGGGATGAGGTTAGCAAGAAGGGCAGTATGTGGGGGAGGGCGGGGAGGAGCAGGAGAGGTAGGGCCGGGGGAGAGTATGGATATGGAACAAGAGCGGGGAGGCATAGTAGGGAGAGAGATAGCAAAATAGAGGGTGGAGGGAGGAGGAAGGGAGATCAAGAGCGAAAGATATGAGGGTATGAGGTAGGTAAGAGAGGCCTAGTAAGATGGAGCTAAAGATAAGGCAGGGAGGGCTAGGAAGACAAAAACAGTAAATATGGCAGGGAAGGCAGGGAGTAACAAAACAGTGAGATAAAGAGGGCAGAGAAATATAGATAAAAACAGAGCAGGGAGACAATAGAAAAATGGAAGACGGCAGGGAGACAAAAGCAGAATAGAGGACAATAGCCGTATGGAAGACAATAGCCGTATGGAAGACAATAGCAGTATGGAAGACAATAGCCTTATGGAAGACAATAGCCTTATGGAAGACAATAGCCGTATGTAAGACAATAGCAAAATGGAAGACAATAGCAATATGGAAGACAATAGCAAAATCGAAGACAAAAACAAGGTTAGGGCGTGGAAGGCATGGAACAACAGGACAGAGAAATACAAAGGGCAATGAAACAGGTCAGAATAAAACAGGTACAAATAGTAAAAAATATATATAGTAACAAAAATAAAATAGTACCAGGTAAGTGTAAAATCGGGAAAAAGAAACAAAACAGTAAAGGCAGGTGAAATAATATGAAACAAAACAAAATAATGGCAGGTAAAATAAAATCAGGTAAAGTAAACAGATAAGGATTAAAACCGGTAAAGTAGAATCAGGTACCAATCAAGTCTGAGGTGTAGAATCTGATTGGTTTTTGAAACCCGCCGGAAAACTCTCAGCTTGGTACATTTACCCCCAGGTTATAGAATCAGGTGCCCCAGCAATACTGGCCCAGAGCTGTAAAGGTTAACTTACCACATCACTGAGACAGTCTCTGCAAATATGAGCATGCATGAGCCAGTTTTGTCAGAACTAAATAAAAAGTTCGGAAAATTAAATTAAAAAAATAAATAAAAGTATTCATTAAACAATGTATTATTTACAGAATGAAGGAGTTTTTCAATTATATTAATCTGTTATCACTGCTATGCTGACTTTTATACTATTTGCAATTCAGATCCTATGTCCCCAATGTACAGTCATGGCCAAAAGTTTTGAGAATGACACAAATATTATTTTTCACAAAGTCTGCTGCCTCAATTTTTATGAAAGCAATTTGCATGTACTCCAGAATGTCATGAAGAGTGATCAGATGAATTGCAGTTAAGTTCCTCTTTGAAATGACAATGAACTTTATCCCAAAAACAACATTTCCAATGCATTTCAGCCCTGCCACAAAAGGACCAGCTGACATCAGGTCAGTAATTCTTTCATTAACTCAGGTGAGAGTGTTGAGGACAAGGCTGGACTCAAATAAATAGGGGGGTTTGGGAATCAAACCAGCACCACCAATTTCTCATAGATAACTATAGAAAACTATAATACTTAACACAACTCAGTAGAACGGAGATCCTTCACAGTCCCTCACAAAAGAATATGAAAAAGAAAGAGAAATATAACAGTGCAATATTGCAGAGTATATTGAACACCAAATAATACTATAATGTATCTGATTAATTCTATATGGTGAAGGTCTTTAATTCTGCTTATATTCCACGTGATGTTCACCACTATCTTTCTCCCTCCGTGCGTGAAAACTTGTAATCAACTGTCTGTTCAGGTGCCTTTACCAATCAACAATCAGCGTGTCCTTTCCCCATAGGTAATACACTTACAAAATCGAGATTTGAAACTACGTGCAGTCATCATTGCTTTGCACAGAAAGGGCATCACAGGCAAGGATATTGCTCCTAGTAAAATTGCACCTAAATTATCCATTTATCGGATCATCAAGAACGTCCAGCAAGCACCAGGACTGTATCCTAAAGTTGATTCAGTTGCGGGATTGGGGCACCACAAGTGCAGAGCTTGCTCAGGAATAGCAGCAAGCAGGTGTGAGTGCTTCTGCACGCACAGTGAGGCAAAGACTTTTGGAGGATGGTCTGGTGTCAAGAAGGCCAGCAACAAAGCCACTTCTCTCCAGGAAAAACATCAGGGACAGACTGATATTCTGCAAAAGGAACAAGGATTGGACTGCTGAGGACTGGGGTAAAGTCATTTTCTCTGAATCCCCTTTCAGATTGTTTGGGGCATCTGGAAAAACGCTGTACGGAGAAGGAAAGGTGAGTGCTACCATCAGTCCTGTGTCATGCAAACAGTAAAGCATCCTGAGACCATTCATGTGTGGGATTGCTTTTGAGTCAAGGGAGTGGGCTCACAATTTTGCCTAAGAACACAGGCATGAATAAAGAATGTTGCAAAAACATCCTCCAAGACCAACTTCTCCCAACCATCCAAGAACAGTTTGGTGACAAACAATGCCTTTTCCAGCATGATGAAGCACCTAGCGATAAGGCAAGAATGATAACTAAGTGGCTCTAAGTTTGATCTGGGATCAAAAGATCAAAATTTTGGGTACATGGCCAGGAAATTCCCCAGACCTTAATCCCATTGAGAACTTGTGGTCAATCCTCAAGAGGCGGATGGACAAACAAAAACCCACAAATTCTGACAAACTCCAAGCATTGATTAAGCAAAAAAAGGTGGCCATCAGTCAGTATGTGGTGCAGTAGCTAATTGACAGCATGCCAGGGCGAATTGTAGAGGTCTTCAAAAAGAAGGGTCAACACTGCAAATATTGACTATTTGCATAAACTTAATGTAATTGTCAATAAAAGCCTTTGAAATGCTTGTAATTTTATTTCAGTATACCATAGCAACATCTAACAAAAAGGTTTAAAAACTCTGAAGCAGCAAACTTTGTGAAAACAAATACTTGTGTCATTCTCAAAACATGTGGCCATGACTGTATACCAACAGGGGAGTATGAAAATGAACTAGGGTGGTTCCTGACAGAATAAGCCTTCCCTTTGCACCAATTAGCCAAAAACTAACACAAGATTGCAGTTCAACACTCACCCTGTGGACACCAGGAAGATAAAAGACGCTGCTAACTCTAAGTTGAAGATAATTGAAATGGAAGGCATACAAAGCTAGTAACTTACAGTGACTTGAACTTGACATTTTTCATGCAAGCAATTAGAGAGATAAATGCACTTACACCCTTGTACTGTTCTAAGATATTTCTTGGACATTTGTGCAGTACCTTCATGTGACAGGATGGACCTGTGCCACCATGTCCATGTTGCTGGGGACTGGCTGGGCTTGCCCTGCCACTGCCCACTTTCTTTATTACAATGGCACCCCTCTAACTACAGTAGGAGGGGCATGCTGCCACCACTATACTCCTTCAACGGCACCTAGAACAGATTCCTTTTTGATTCCTTCTGGGTAACTCTCACTGCTAGTGTACCCCTTGGGCTGGTACACCTGACCTCTTGCTTTAGATCAGGGTTACTGTGAATGATTCCCCCTGGCCTCTCACACTGGCCAGAGCTTCAGGGTAGTGGGGCAGAGCATTGGTACTAGATGCTGGATCCCAACCTCAGAACAGGCAGATAAGAATTACATTGGTCTAATCTGTAGGTCACAGGAATTACAGCAGGTAAATAGACGTCAAAGCAGAATATTGAAGCTGTGATGTTTTATTAGCACAAGTTATCCTTAGAAGAACAGTTACACGCAGGTTTGAGGTACTTGGGATATCCAGTAGTTAAAGATGGAATAATACATTACATGGTAAAACATAGCTCTTTTTATACTGTTTTAGAGACTCAAGTTGGCAGGAGGTAGCCCAGTTCTGTGATCCTCATTGGCACCAAAACATCTGAGATATTACATCAGATATTTAACATCAGGATGTGACATATTCTATCATTTTGAATTTAACCAAATTCACATCAATCTATTATTTCATAAACTCCTTGCTGTTAAGTTTCCTATATTACTTGCATCCTGTGTCTAATTAGCATGAGATCCTTTCTTCAGACACTTGCAGAAACAAATTTCTTCCAAAATCTCATCATAAATCAATACATGACCAATTTGAAAATAAATGCATTTACACTCCCAGCGCCCAGTGCAGGGACATTCTGGACCTGTGCGCCGGTTACCACCCAGCGTCACAGCGCCCATATATTAAATATTTACATTTAAATTAATAAATATACACTTCAACACCTCTTTAATCCCTAAGCGTTGAGGTTTAACCCATTTGGAAGAGCAACATCAGGTATTAACCCATTGGCTGCTGCAGCAGTAATTTTAGCCATGTGGGGAGTGAGTAGGGCCCAGCCACACTTGGTAATTTCTTAATTAAGACATTTGCTGTTGTTACTGGGACAGATGTAGTTGTCAGTTTAACTGACATGCATGGGACTATATTTGCTGTAGAATACTGTACCCTGTACTATGTGGGCTCGATGTACTAAAGAATATAGTGCCCCAGTGCTCTGGTTTTGGAGCGGAGATGCACTATATGTAATATTTAAGCATTTGAAGCAGCTTGGCCTAAAAACTGAGGTGACAGAAGATTTTGGTGCAGGATGGAGGAGAGAGGGCAGTGCACAGACTGCATGGTAATGAACAATATCATGGTAATGATGGATATCATTACCATGTATGTGTACCCTTGCCCAACATGCCCCTGATGGCCTGCAGGGCAACACAGAGACAAATAGAGGAAAGAGGGGAAATCAGTTGTTCTTTTCTCTACATTTGCCTTGATACATAGACCCCTATGTGTCCTTGTACTCATTGGTGCCTTTACTGTATCTTGGAATATCCTCTGCAGTTAGCAGACAACTATCTTGCACTTTAAATATCTCGGACAGTGTTTTCACTGTATTTTATGTTTACTATACTGTAAATAGGACTGATTTTGCTTGAGACAATTTCTTCTATGACAACCGTGAGGTGTATTTTGCAATTTCATTAACATTTATTTCTATAATGCCAGAATACTCCACAGCACTTTACAAATTGTGACATACACAGTAATAACTCAAGACTGGGCATTAACAGACAAAGTGATACAATGCTCTGCTCACCAGCTAACAATCTTGCATCTGCATGTCCGTGCTGTAATGCACTTGCATTGTGAATAACCCTGATCCCCTTTATTAAAGTCTAAGAGGCTGCAAGTGTAAGATATGTGCAGTTGAATATTCTGCAACATTTGTGCATTTGTGCAATGTGACTTATTTTAGGTAGCAAAATTATAGAGCCGAAATACACTTGCATCCGACTTAAAATGTTTCTTTCATATTTCTTTTTTGGGACTTACCCCCTTGCAGTTTAAAAGAACAGTCTTAAAAGAGTGATTGTGGCTGTAACAATGATAGCAGAAAGTAAAATGAACGTATGTGAATACAATACAATTTAAACAGCAAAATATATATGGAAAGAAAATAGTATGGTAGACTTTACTACACTATCATTTAATTAATATATTTATACATATTTCAGATTGGTAACTTTTGTACAAAGCTGGATATGTTATCAATATTAAATGTTGAATATTGGTTTCATGTAATTATATCATATGTGTTTTCTTTCCATATATATTTGCTGCTTAAATTGTATTGTATTCACATACGGTTATTTTACTTTCTGCTATCATCATTACGGCCACAACCACTCTTTTAAGACTGTTCTTTTAAACTGCCAGTCACATTGTAAGAAGCTGTGTTAAACCGTGGGAGCTGTTTTTTCATAACACTTTTGAAATAAACAAAAACAAAAAATAAAACAACAAAATATTAGCACCACTATTTTTTGTTCATATCACTTTTGTGAATTTGAACATATATTAACTTTTTCTTAAAAAACAATAAAAAAAACACATTAAAACCGATATTTATGTTAGTTTGTCTAAAGAATGAGAATGACATATTTAAGTTGCTGCCTGAAGTCCATCGCTGCACTTAGATATGAGTAGTGACCACACTAAGACTAGGGATGTGCACCGGCCACTTTTCGTGTTTTGGGTTCTGATTACCTTAAGGTTTTGGGTTCTAATGGGTTTTGCCAAAACACCCCCCTCAAGGTTTTGGGTTTTGGGTTCTGATTTTTTTTTAAAAAAGCATAAAAACTGCTAAAATCCTGTTTTTTGGTTTGTTTTCACTCCTACGCTATTATTAACCTCAATAACATTCATTTTCACTCATTTCCAGTCTATTCTGAACACCTCACACCTCACAATATTGTTTTTAGGCCAAAAGGTTGCACCGAGGTAGCTGGATGACTAAGCTAAGCGACACAAGTGGGCGGCACAAACACGTGGCCCATCTAGGAGTGGCACTGCAGTGGCATACAGGATGGCAGTTTGAAAAACTAGGCCCCAAAGAGCACATAAAGCCAAAAAAAGAGGTGCAAGATGGAATTGTCCTTGGGCCCTCCCACCCACCCTAATATTGGTGAAATAGGACATGCGCACTTTAACAAACCAATCATTTCAGCGACAGGGCCTACAAAACTTTGGCTGAAATGATTGGTTCGTTTGGACCCCCACAAAACGAGCTGGCAAAGAAAAAAAGAGGTGCAAGATGGAATTGTCTTTGGGCCCTCCCACCCACCCTTATGTTGCGGAAAAAGGACATGCACATTTTAACAAACCAATCATTTCAGCGACAGGGCCTACCAAACTACTGTGGCTGAAATGATTGGTTTGTATAGGCCCCCACACAAAAAAAGCTATTCATCTCTCCCTGTACAAAGTAAACTGGCTCTACTGAGGCAAGATGTCATCCTCATCTTCATCCTCTGATTCCTCGCCCCCTTCAGTGTGTACTTCCTCATCCTCACACATTATCAATTCGTCCCCACTGGACTCCACAATCACAGGTCCCTCTGTAGTCTCTGGAGGCCATTGCTGGTCTTCATTGAAGAATTGATAATTCATTTTGATGAACATCATCTTCTCAACATTTTGCGGAAGCAACCTCCTTCGCTGCTCACTGACCAGGTTCCCCGCTGCACTAAAAACTCTTTCCGAGTACACACTGGAGGGGGGACAACTCAGGTAAAATAGAGCCAGTTTGTACAGGGGCTTCCAAACTGCCTTTTTTTCCTGCCAGTATAAGTAAGGACTGTCTGACATATCTACTTGTATGGTGTCAGCAAAGTAATCCTCCACTATTTTTTCAATTGTGACAGCATCTAATGCAGCGACAGTAGACATGTCAGCAATCATTGGCAGGTCCTTCAGTCCGGACCAGATGTTCTCTGCATCCCCGCCAGGGGTCGTTTAAGAAATCTCAGCTGTTTCCTCGCAGCCACAGGTGTGGAAGAAAATGAAGGAGGAGCTGTTGGCATGTCACGGTCCTCTTCAGATGACAATCTCCTGATCAGCAGGTCTTTGCACCGCTGTAGACTTGTGTCCGCCGGAAACAGAGACACAACATACGCTTTAAACCGAGGATCCAGCACGGTGGCCAGAATCATCATCATCATCATCATCATCATTTATTTATATAGCGCCAACATATTCCGTAGCGCTTTACAATTGGGGACAAACGTAATAAACTAATAAACAAACTGGGTAAAACAGACAAAGAGGTGAGAAGGCCCTGCTCGCAAGCTTACAATCTATGGGACAATGGGAGATTGACACATGAGGTTAAGTATACATTTTGCATCTTGGCCCAGCCAGACTGCAAAGGTAGGGTGACTCATAAGCTAAATGATCCTGTCACACAACAATGTTATTCCGGGGGTAGTTGTCTTGTGTGAAATTGTGTAACAGGCTAAAGGTAGTGAGGTTAAGATGGTGGTTGAGGAATATTATAAGCTTGTCTGAATAGGTAGGTTTTCAGAGAACGCTTGAAAGTTTGTAGAACAGAGGAGAGTCTTATTGTGCGAGGGAGAGAGTTCCATAGAGTGGGTGCAGCCCGAAAAAAGTCCTGTAACCGGGAATGGGAGGATGTAATGAGGGTGGATGAGAGACGCAGATCTTTTGCAGAACGGAGTTGCCGAGTTGGGAGATATTTTGAGACAAGAGAGGAGATGTATGTTGGTGCAGCTTTGTTGATGGCCTTGTAGGTTAGTAAAAGTATTTTATATTGGATTCGGTAGAAGACAGGCAGCCAGTGTAGAGACATACAGAGTGATTCAACAGAGGAATAGCTATTTGCAAGGAAAATCAGTCTTGCCGAAGCATGTAAAATAGATTTTAGGGGTTTGAGTCTGTTTTTGGGAAGACCAGTAAGGAGGGAATTGCAATAGTCAATGCGGGAGATGATTAGTGCATGAATTAAGGTTTTAGCAGTGTCTTGTGTGAGATATGTGCGGATTCTGGAAATGTTCTTTAGATGTATGTAACATGATTTAGATATAGAGTCAATGTGGGGAACAAAGGATAGGCGTGAATCAAGGATTACACCTAGGCAGCGAGCTTGTGGGGTGGGATTTATGGTCATGTTATCAACAGAGATAGAAATGTCAGGTATGCTCTTGTTGGCGGGTGGGAATATTATTAACTCTGTTTTAGAAAGATTAAGTTTGAGTTGACGAGAGGCCATCCAAGATGAAATGGCAGAAAGACAGTCAGTTACACGGGACAACACAGATGTCGAGATATCAGGAGAGGATAGATAGATTTGGGTATCATCCGCATAGAGATGATACTGAAAGCCAAAGGAACTTATTAGATTTCCAAGAGAAGCGGTATAGATAGAGAACAGCAGAGGACCTAGCACCGAGCCTTGTGGTACTCCAACTGATAGGGGAAGCGGAGCAGAGGTGGCTCCAGAGAAATTAACAGTGAAAGAGCGATTAGAGAGGTAAGATGAGAACCAGGATAGAACTGTGTCTTGAAGACCTAGGGATTGCAGTGTTTGTATGAGAAGAGAGTGGTCAACGGTGTCAAATGCAGCCGAGAGATCAAGGAGAATTAGGAGAGAGTAATGGCGTTCAGTCTTAGCAGTGATCAGATCATTAACAACCTTGGTCAGCGCAGTCTCTGTGGAGTGTTGAGAACGAAAGCCAGACTGAAGAGGATCCAACAGGTTGTTTGCGGAAAGAAAGCGTGTGAGGCGAGTGTAGGCAAGTCTCTCTAGAAGCTTGGAGGGGCAAGGGAGCTGAGAGATGGGACGGTAATTTGAGAGAGAGTTTGGGTCGGAGTTTTGTTTTTTTAGAATAGGAGTAATCACTGCATGCTTGTATAGTGATGGAAAGATGCCAGTAGAGAGTGAGAGATTACAGATTTGAGTTAGAGGTGAAATGAGCACAGAAGACAGGGATCTACCAATTTGCGAGGGAATAGGATCAAGAGGACAGGAGGTAGAGTAGGAAGATAAGAAGAGCGTAGAAATTTCCTCTTCATTTGTGGGGTCAAATGAAGAAAGGGTGTCAGAGGGTAGTGGGAAGGAAATGAGCTGATGGCTTGTTGAGGAAGAGGATACCATTTCTAGTCTGATCTTGTCAATCTTGTCCTTGAAGTAGGAAGCAAGATCCTGAGCACTGATAGTAGATGGAGGGTTCGGGGTGGGAGGATTGAGAAGATGATTAAATGTATTGAAAAGGCGTTTAAAAGACCGACCACCCTCGGATCCTGGCAAAGCGTACGAAGGGCTTCATCCACAAGAGCTACATGCTTTGTGGAATCGCAATGCTTTACCAGCTCCTCCCTCACTTTCTCCAGCTGCTTCTGCAACAGCCTGATCAGGGGAATCACCTGACTCAAGCTGGCAGTGTCGGAACTGACTTCTCGTGTGGTAAGTTCAAATGGCTGGAGAACCTTGCACAACACGGAAATCAGTCTCTACTGCGCTTGACTCGGGCGCATCCCCACTCCTTTGCCTATGTCGTAGGTGGCTGTGTAGGCTTGAATGGCCTTTTGCTGCTCCTCCATCCTCTGCAGCATATAGAGGGTGGAGTTCCAGCGCGTCACAACCTCTTGTTTGAGGTGATGGCATGGCAGGTTCAGGCTTTTTTGATGGTGCTCCAGTCTTCGGTAGGCAGTGGCAGAATGGTGAAAGTGTCCAGCAATTTTGCGGGCCACCGCAAGCATATCCTGCACACCCCTGTCACTTTTCAGATAATGCTGCACCACCAAATTTACTGTGTGGGCAAAACATGGCACGTGCTGGAAATTGCCCATATGTAATGCCTGCACAATGTTACTGGCATTGTCCGACACCACAAATCCCCAGGAGAGTGTAAGTGGGGTAAGCCACTGCTAGATGATTTCCCTCAGTTTCTCTAAGAGCATTGTGCCTCTTACTGAAACCGGTGATACACAATGTTGCCTGCCTTCGAACGAGCAGGCGTTTCGGAGATGCTGCTACTGATGCTGCTGCTGCTGTTGCAGCGGAAGGCGATGCATCTACCCAGTGGGCTGTCACAGTCATATAGTCCTTAGTTTGCCCTGAACCACTTGTCCACATGTCCGTGGTTAAGTGGACAGTGGGTACAACTGCATTTTTCAGAGCACTGAGGACACTTTTTCGTACTTCTCTGTACATCCCGGGTATCGCCTACCTAGTGAAGTGGAATCTCGACGGGATTTGGTACCGGGGACACAATACCTCCATCGACCTTCTAAATCCCACTCCACTGATGGCGGACACTGGACGCACGTCTAACACCAACAAAGCTGTCAAGGCTGCAGTTATCTGCTTTGCTATAGGATGACTGCTGTCGTATTTCGTGGTCATGGCAAACGACTGTTGTACGGTCAATTGCTTAGTGAAAGTCGTAGCGGTTTTACGACTTCCCCTCTGGGAAGATGACCGACTCCCAGCAGCAACAGCAGCAGCGGCAGTAGTAGGCGTACCGCTGCAGGATCCTCCGGAAGAATCCCGGATTGAAGAGGACTCAGTCATGCCGGTGACATGGCCTGCAGGACTATCTCCCATCCAGATTGAGGAGGAAATTGACGAGGAGGGTGTTGCTGGTGTGGATACAATGGCAACAAGGGATTTAGGTGTCCCTGGACTGCTGATGGTGCTAGCCACAGTTCCTGAACTAAACACAGATTTATGAAGGTTCTTCAGGTGACGTATAAGGGAGGATGTCCCTAGGTGGCCAAGATCCTTACCCCTGCTTATTGCAGCTTTATATAAGGTACATATGGCAATACATTTGTTGTCCGGATTGGGATAGAAATAGTTCCAGACCGAAGAGGTGGATTTATTGGTCTTCTGGCCAGGCATGACGATGGGCTTTTTCATCCCATGTACAACAACTGTTTTCCCCCCTGGTGCCTCATTTAAGAAAACCACATCAGCATCCTCCTCGTCAAGTCCCTCCTCAGCGTCAGCTACATCAATATCCTCCTCTTGGTGTACAACATTGACACCTTCATTATCCAAATCTGTAACTGCACTGTGGGTGATCCTTCCAGCATATGCAGAGGGCGTGCTGCAAATGGTGGAAGGAGCCACCTCTTCCCATACAGTGATGGTAAGGTCAGGCTTCGCAACCACCAACACCCTTGGACTCGCCTTGGGGATTTGTGATGCCATGTCTTTAGAAGGCAGAGTTGTTTGCTGTGTTTTTGATGACCGCTTAACTCTCTTTAATTTTTTAGAGGGGGGGAGGAGAGCTTAGATCCTTGGGTGAAGTTGAACCACTAGTCATGAACACGGGCCAGGGCCTAAGCCGTTCCTTGCCACTCCGTATCGTAAATGGCATATTGGCAAGTTTACGTTTCTCCTCAGATGATTTTAATTTCTTTTTTTGATCATTTTAGTGAACTTTGGCTTTTTGGATTGTACATGCCCTCTACTATCACATTGGGCATCGGCCTTGGCAGACGACGTTGATGGTATTTCATCGTCTATGTCATGACTAGTGGCAGCAGCTTCAGCATTAGGAGGAAGTGGTTCTTGATCTTTCTCTACTTTATCCTCCAAATTTTTGTACTCCATTATATGCAGCACAAGAGAGCGTACCCCTAAACCACACACACCCGGCAAAGGCTTTAAAAATTATATGCGGCACAGGACAGTAACTCTGGTCTGGAGTTATACAGCTGTACCACTGGACTTATACTGCAGGATCAGTGGACTTATACTGCAGGATCAGTGAACTTTGTTTTATAGCAGTACCAATGGACTTATACTGCAGGATCAGTGAATTTTGTTATATAGCAGTACCAATGGACTTATACTGCAGGATCAGTGAACTTTGTTATATAGCAGTACCAATGGACTTATACTGCAGGATCAGTGAACTTTGTTATATAGCAGTACCAATGGACTTATACTGCAGGATCAGTGCATTTTGTTATATAGCAGTACCAATGGACTTATACTGCAGGATCAGTGAATTTTATTATATAACAGTACCAATGGACTTATACTGCAGGATCAGTGAATTTTGTTATATAGCAGTACCAATGGACTTATACTGCAGGATCAGTGAATTTTGTTATATAGCAGTACCAATGGACTTATACTGCAGGATCAGTGAATTTTATTATATAACAGTACCAATGGACTTATACTGCAGGATCAGTGAATTTTGTTATATAGCAGTACCAATGGACTTATACTGCAGGATCAGTGAATTTTGTTATATAGCAGTACCAATGGACTTATACTGCAGGATCAGTGAATTTTGTTATATAGCAGTACCAATGGACTTATACTGCAGGATCAGTGCATTTTGTTATATAGCAGTACCAATGGACTTATACTGCAGGATCAGTGAATTTTGTTATATAGCAGTACCAATGGACTTATACTGCAGGATCAGTGAACTTTGTTATATAGCAGTACCAATGGACTTATACTGCAGGATCAGTGAACTTATATAGCAGTACCACTGTACTGGACACAGGACAGCACCACTGGAATTATGGCAGCACCACCACTGGACTGAGCAGGACAGAGCACAGGACACCACCACTGGACTGAGCAGGACAGAACCACAGGAATGAGCAGGACAGAGGACACCACTAACACACCCTCCCTCTTCCCTGATCAATGCCCGAGTGAAGATGGCGTCGGGCAGCGGGGACTAATATGAATCCGGATCTCGCGAGATCCGACGGCGGGATTATGAGGTTTTGCCTCGTTTTGAGTTTTGCTCGGATTAGGCTCGGATCTGCACTGTTCGGGGGGTGTTCTGATTTCTGCAATCCGAGCCCGCTCATCCCTTACTAAGACTACCAGAATTTATTGGTGTGCATTTGTCAACAGCTTTAGAACAGTCTTTGAGAACAAATTCCAAAATAGTCATTGAACTGCAGAAAGATTCAACATAGTGCATCGCAGGAATTAACAAACAAACATTCTTTTTGGTTACGCTAGTAATCTCATATTTTCTTGATATCTACACTTTTTATTACAGATTGCATTTTCAGGGCTACCTATATGTATTTAAAGGATATATATTTTATATGCTATCTTTAAAAGTCTTAAAAAAATAATTAAATGCCTTGCTTCAAAGAGTAATAAGGCCACAGATCTGCTGGAAGGGAAATATTCTGCATACTACATTTGGATTGAATTTTCTTAAACATCTCAGAAATAAAGTTTCCCATGAAACTATTTTTTATGAAGTATATTGGAATTTATTTACCAAAGTAGTTTTCACATTTTTCATGGTTTGTGTGTGCAATAAATGAGAATATTGGACCTGATTCATTAAGGAACGTATCTGGCTTTTTTTTTTACATATAACACGCTCATTAACTCTGCTCATGTCCAGAACCAGACCACATGCCACAGAACACAGCAGTAATCAATTCCCCTTTGAGCACAAAGGACACTTACGACAGCCTATGATTTTAGGAAGGGAACTTGGAGGGGAAGGGGCATATGCCTGTAGTCTGCGTTGAACTGGGACATAAAGGGCCCACCAGGGAATGTTATGGTAGGAGCCCACCATTAAAGGGTGTGGCCAGCCACCTGAGTGTGTGACTAAAGAAAAAAGGATAGGTACAAGAAATATGAAAAGACGAGTCCCTGTTCCCAACCAGCCCAGATGTTAAATCAATAGCAACACACAGACACGCGCTAACACATTTCTTATACACATGGACACACATTAACGTGGATTATTATAACATTGTCAGGAAAATCTCTGGGACGAGAGAGAGAAATTCTGCAGAAGAGAAAAAATACAATGGAACTGTAAGAACAGTGAGCTCTGTCAATTCATAAAACCATTAAAGACACTAGTTAAAGTCCTAAAATTAAAATATGTTCATACACTAAATATTTGATTTTTACATTAGACTAATTCCAAAGGAAACAAATAGAGTCCCCTTTCTTAAGACTTAAGTAATAGTATTTTGGAGAAATGGAAAGTTGAACATAATGAAAGGAGGGATCCTAACGTGGTAATATGAAGGACTTTGTAATGACATTTTTACACCTCCCACTATGCATATTTCCAGTTATATAAACATATGACACATATGCACAAAGAATGTCTATGCATGTCTGCACTATCGTATAAATAAAAGCAAAGTCACAAAAATTGCTACGCAGTGTTTTGTTTTAATGTACAACTTAACATTAATCCTTCAAAAAAAAATTAATTTATGTTAATACAAATTTACTGACATTTTTTTTTTTTTATGTGTAAAAAAAAAGAAGAAGCTGGAAGTAGGTAATCCCTTCAGACATAAAATCAAGGTTGTGGTGCATACTACAGGAGTTACAGACTGTCTTTCATTTCCAATGATTTTAAAGATTTGTTCCTGGAAATATATTGTCACTGCATATATCCCTGTTTTTTTTTAAATTAACTATTAACATTATCAGTTGTATGACCCCTCTTTTTCTATATACTTAGTGCACTAACACACACTAATACATTTCTCATGCACACTGACACAAAGTAATAAATTTCTCATGCACACTAATACAATCATAGTTGCCTACTCTCCTGAATTTCTGGGAGTTCTGGGCTTAGTGATGCCAGGCACGCGTCATTGTGGCCACACACCATTTTTTATGGGTCCAAACTAGTGATGGCCGTTTTGGGGGCGGGGCTAATGGTGCGATTCTTTGAGCCCCAGCCTCACACACCCATCTGCCCCCTGGACCTCCCGGGAAACAAGTTACCTATGTTGGCAAGTATGAATACAATTCTCATACACATTGACTCAAACCCCTTCTCTCATACACACATTTTTCATGCACACTAACTCACACTCTTATACACAGAAACTGACTCACGTTCACTCTCATACACACTGACATACACTAATACATTTCTCATACACACTGACACTTATTCTTTCTCACATACACACATTCATCATACACACAGACACATAAACTTATGTTTTCCTGCTGTGCTGACTCCAGCTTCCACAATGGCAGTATGAGGTGTGTCTGTGCTCTGATTTGCTGAGTAACTGTGTCAGCCAATCAGAGCACAGTAGAAACAGTGCAGAGTTCCTGCATGAGCAGGAAACTCCTTTGCATTACCGAACAGCACAGGCTGCTTCTACATGTTTTCCTATGTGGTGATCCTGGTGATTGCATGCTGGTCGCTAGGGGGCGGAGCCATCAGACACTGGGGACCACCGGGGATCTCCCTGGGATCCCGCTGGGCCAGCCCGACACTGCCTGTAGTCAATGTACAATAAGGACATGCTAAGCTGAAGCGCAAAAAGCAGTGTCCGATTCAAGCTCTGGGCATCTCTCAGGTACTTGTTTTTCAGCCTTTTTTCTTGCTCCAGCTACAGGTCTAGTCTAAGTTCTGATTACTAGTGATGATGACTCAGTATGCATGCTATAACATGTGTTTGCAACCAGGAGCAGCTGTAAAATGCACTTTATGTACAGTAGACATCAATTACATTCTAGTAAATATTTTTAATGGCAAATTACCGTATTTCCCCATGTATAAGGCACTCCCATGTATAAGATGCACCTTAATTTTGGCCCCGAAATTTGAAAAAAATATATTACAGTAGCTGTCAAAAAGTGTGTGGAGATTGCAGGGGCTTGCTTCCGGCGGCTGCACACTATGTGCAGGTCTGTTCGGCAAAGACAGGCAGGGAGAGTGTGTGGCCGGCTGCTCTGATTCAAATATTGTTAATGTTTTGTCATTAATGTCTATTTTATTAACAGGTAACATTAATTGAATGCTTTTTTCCTGTGTGTGTTTTTGTGGGTTTATATTCCTCATATGTGTTGGGCGTATCCTGTAGTGTCCTGTCTAGTAGAGCGGGTCAAAGCGACACCCGTATTCAACACTCCACGTAACTTTTCGCACCTTGTTGAATATGGACATACATATACCCATTTAACGTGTGGTTAAAAAAAGAAGAATGCACATTACGTTAGTTTTGCATGCCTTAACGAATCAAGCCCACTATACCCACGGAAAAGCTTCAGGTCTCTACCTCCAAAGCTGCATGCTCAGTATCAGGACGTGTATGATGGTCTAGCTCATTCTCAATATATGTATTTGTGGAGTAAGAATAGTTAATTAGGTTAGCTGTGTATACCATACAACAACAGACTTGCTGGAAAGCCTGGGTCAAATCACAGTGTCAACTTTTGACTTTGGAAAGTCATTTTGTATCCTGCCAGTAATCTCATATGTGTAATTTATAGCAAAATGTCCACATGCTTTGACCGGAATGCTGTTGTTACCAACAATGGAAACCTAGTTATGCATATATATTGCCTGCACCTTTTAAACATGTAAGTTAGTGCAAGTGTCCATATTCCCTTAAAGGACTTGATACCAGTGCTGGACTGGCCATCTGGCACTTCTTAAGGTGTTTACTTGGAGAGGGGGTGAGAGATCCAGGGGGAAGGGGGTGCAGGAAGAGGGGTGAGAGAGCCAGGAGGAAGAGGCTGCAGGGAGAGGGGGGAAGGAGCCACGGAGGCAGGGGGTGCAGAAAGAGGGGTGAGAGAGCCAGGGGGTAGGGGGTGCAGGAAGAGGGGTGAGAAAGCCAGGGGGGTAGAGGGTGCTGGAAGAGGGGTGAGAGAGCCAGGGGGGTAGAGGGTGCAGGAAGACGTGTGAGTGCCAGGGGAGAAGGTGGTGCATAAGACGTGTGAGAGAGCTAGGGGAGAAGGTGGTGCAGGGGCATAGGTAAAAGAAAGTGTAAAGGGAGAGACATCTTAAGAATGGGAATGTCAGGGATGCAGCCATCATAAAACACAAGTAGTAATGAAGAATGGGAATGCACAGAGGGGACAAGTGTTTTAAAAAAATAAAAAATCAAGCCTTCATACTCCATTCACTTATATTTTCCATACCCCCACTTCTAAATTTTTGCTTCGACCACTGCCCTCTGTTCCTGCTCCCGACTGCCTGTGTGAGCCATCAGCTGCAGATCCCTCATCACCCAACGCGCCCAGTAGGAGAACAGAACACAGAATGCCATAATCAGGTAAATTCATATATTTTCTCGCGTGCAATGTGTTTTTAACCATCCTTTCTTGAACTTGGAGCACTACTGTGTATCCAATGACGTTTAAAACACTATGTATTGCTCATTATTGCGCTGTAATGTTTCTTGCATATTTATCTGTACAGAGATTTTTAATTAAGAGGAAAAAACATTGCTTATAATAAATTTTATCTGTGATTTTGTCAATATATCTATTTTTGTTTGCATTGTAAATGGTGTTCTAAGCTGCTCCTGGGACTCACACTCTCAGTATCTGATATGCTGTACCAATTTTTATTTGTGAATGAGTTTTTGTCTGGGCACTAATAATGATTTGGGGACACTACTATGGTATAATGTTATTTGGGGGCACTATTGTGGCATAATATGATTTGGAGGCACTATTGTGACATAATATGATTTGTAGGCACTACTGCATGGCCAAATATGAATTGAGGGTAATACTATGTGGCATATTATGACCTTGGGGCACTACGATGTGGCATAATATGAACTGGGCGCACTACGGTGTGGCATCATAGGAACTTCTGTCAAAGGCAAGTCTTTCATTGTTAAATATGATGGGAACTCAAAGAAGTTTCTGTATCAGGGCCCAAAATTCCTCTTGTCAGCCCTGCCTGTGAGTCAAGGGGGTAGACGTCTCCAGGTAAATAATCTAAATGTTTCCTATCTAATCAAACTGATGGATCACATCCAATTTCCTCTCACCCACCTCCTCTACCCCCCTTAATTTATATACTGTGTTATATAAAATGAATAGAAAAGACGCATATCCAGTTACTGTAGTAAAAAAAAAATAATTCTCTGACATTTTGCTGTAGATGGAAATACTTTTAATGAGGCAGTGTGGGTTCAACTGATCATTCAATAGTTATGTTTTTTTTAGATATTTGTTAGAGTTTTATTTCATGTGGAATGATTCATGAAAATTCTGCCATTACTATTTAATTGAGGGAAAATGGTACCTATTAACTATATGTGTGTAAGTATTCTGTTGTTGCTATTTTGTGGGATATTTGAAAAAAACAAAACATTGGTTTCCTACAGTGGCGCCTGTATAATTGGTGGTATTGTTGTAGTATGGGGTGGCGTGGTGGTGGCGGCAATGTTGTAGTGTGTTTGGGGCTTAGTATTGTTAATAAGTAGGAGAGGGTATTGCTGTAATGTGGGGGGTGATGCTGGTTGCTGTAATCTGGGGGGTCATGCTGGATGCTGTAATGTGGGGGGTGATGCCGGTTGCTGTAATGTGGGGGTGATGCTGGTTGCTGTAATGTGGGGGTAATGCTGGTTTCTGTAATGTGGGGGTGATTGATGTAGTATGAGTGTGTGTGGGGGGTTATTTATTTCTGTTATTTGGGTACTAATAATATATTGTCATGGTATTTATTGATGTAATTGGGGTGCTAACAATGTAATGTTGAGGGGCAATAGGAGAAATAAATACCCCCCCCACACACACACACTCATACTACATCATATTGTACAGCACCAGCAACGCGCACTGCGCCAGCATCAGTGTGCAACAATATAGTGCATGGAGCCCACAACACGTGGGCCTGTGTGCTTTAAATGCCAGGGCTGATTTTAGTCCCAGTCCGGCCCTGCTTGATACTGTGCTCATAATGTGGAGATCTGACAATAACTTGGTTCTCCCAAAGTCTGACTCAGAAGTATGTGTGATCTCTCTCCTGGTTTAAAGAACAGCTCAGTTGTGTAATATCACAAAGATCACAACTGTTGTCCTTTTATCCGCCATAACTGTTTTGGCTCTGTATAAGACACACGCCTTAGCGACTGGCGTCTTCCACAGATCTGTTATCGATAGGAATTATGGCTTTTGCAAACATACTCTGTGATGTCTAGGGAGTATCTGGATAATACAGGTGCTTCAGTAAATTATCAGGGTCATGCATTCAAACTCTGAAACTGAGTTACAATAAAACCACATTCCAGGATCTCAATGGAACAATAAATATGTCAAAATCTAGCAGAGGTGACTAATGTCAAACCACCCCCTTAGGGGACTTTGGAGACAGACAGTCAACAAGAGATTTCCTGAAGCTAAAGCAAATGAGGGACAAGAATCCATCCAGTGATCTTGCTCCTTAGGTGCTGACTGAACAGTGCAGGAACTTAGTCTCAATACTGGTTTTTCTAGTTATTCTACATCCTCAAGTTTTAACAGGGTCTCTAAGTCTTACTTTGTCTTGTATGTTAATAAATATCTTGGTAAGGAATAACAGAATCACATCAATGTTTACTTTTACTCTTAATAGTGTATTATCTACCATGTGTTACTGATGCATAGTAAGAATGTTGATGTTGTACACTAACTCAATATAGTCACTTTAGTTCTTAATATATTGTGTATTCTGAAATATATAGAACTATTTATTACATCCCAAACACTAGATATTTTACCATATATTTCCATGTTTATGCACAGAACCTACAATTGCCAAAGTTTAGTAAGAACATTGGTTTAACCTCATCCAATCATTTCTTGGGATATGTGTATTCACCACATGTTGGACTTTACACTATCAATCCCAATGGAGCCACTACTGGTACAACTCAAACTATTGGCTGGGCTTTTTACTGTACACATCACAGCCCCAGCAGAAGTAAATGTGAGTGGTGTGCCCCGAGTTCTGCTGTTTACAACACACACACAAGTCAGACTCTATCTATCACCCCGCTGTCCCCTCCTTTTTGTTTGACTTTCAGACTCCGCTTTTGTATGTTTACATCTCTGTCTTCCCATGTGTGCCTCCGCTCCCCCATTTGAGCATGTCTGTCTTCTCTGTATGTGTCTGTCCCTTTCTTTCTCCCATTTGTGTGTGTGTCTGTCTCCTTGTATTCCTCTTATATCTGTCCTCCCAGATTCTTCTACCATTCACTTCAACTACCCACTTTTCCCCTCTGCCTCCCACAACCCACTTTTCCACTTGCAATGCACCTTCTCCCATCTCTCTCTTCTTCTTCTTCTTTCTCAACCCATTCCTTTCTCATTCTCTTCTGCTGGAGTTTACAATAGAGTTCTGATGACTGCCGATCAGAAGCAACGTGGACAAAATAATTCACAACCGTGTCCAACACCACATAACCTTAGATGGCAGGTGTGAACAATCTTCTGATTTTAGATTTAATTCACAATTAATACATTATAAATCATCATCAACATTTATTTATATAGCGACAGCAGATTCCATAGAATTGGAAACAAACAATAATAAAAAAATACTAAGTAATACATACATACAGAGAGTTAAGTGGGCCCTGCTCACAAGCTTATAATCTATGGGACAATGGTTTGATACACAAGGGTAAGTGCTACATAATATTGAATATTTGTTCAGCTAAAATGCAAAAGTTACAAAGTATTTAGTGGGCTGTATGCTCAGTCACACAACTATGTTGGTCAGAGGGTTGTTGTCTTGTGTTAGCTGTGTAGAGGGTGGTAATAAAGTAACCTAGGGAGATTAAGAGGTGGTTCAGGGGAAGGTTTTAAATGGAACACCCTGAATATAAATTTGTATCACCAACTTAGGGTCTCACCTACAGGAGATGCCTTGACACTGACAGGTGAGCTTAACCCCAATATAGCTATATTGTGCACAAAATTCTCCTTTATGTATATGCTGACATACTGATTTTTATATATTGTTTGTTGTTGAGCGCCAGACAACATTTTTCTTTTATTTGCACTTGCAGATTGGTCTTAATTGTCCTTGGCTGCCGTCTCAAATGATTTTATTCATTTGTACACATTTCATTAATTTAAAGAAGCGCACCTTTTTCTCTTGCACTATTTTCTGGTAGAATAATATTATAAGCTTGTCTGAAGAGGTGAGTTTTCAGAGAAAGCTTGAAGGTTTGAAGACTAGAGGAAGGTCTTATTGTGCAAGTGGGTGCAGCCTGAATAAAGTCCTGTAACTGAGAATGGGAGGAAGTGATGAGAGTAGAAGACATATGCAGATTTTGTGCAAAACGGAGGTGTCGATTTTGGAGATATTTTGACACAAGTGAATTGATGTATGTTGGTGCAATTTTGTTGATGGCCTTTTAGGTTAGTAGAAGAATTTTATATTAGATTCACTGAAATATAGGGAACCAGTTTAGAGACTGATAGAGTGAAACGATTTGCAAGGAAAATCAATCTAGCCGCAGCGTGCAAAATAGATTGTAGGGGCTCAAGTCTGATTTTGGGAAGACCAACAAGGAGGGAATTACAATGATACAGGAGATGATGACTGCATGAATTAAAGTTTTTGTAGTGTCTTGTGTGAGATATGTACGTATTCTGGAAATGTTTTTTAGATGCAAATTAGATGTAAATATAGAGTTGATGTGGGGAACAAAGGATAGATGCGAAATGTCAGGCACTAAGCTTCTGTTGTTGGGTGGGAATATTATTAATTCTATTTTTGAAAGATTGAGTTTGAGTTAACAAGAAGACATCCAAGATGAAATGGCAGAAAGACAGTCAGTGACGCGAGACAACACAGATGATGAGAGATCAGGAGAGGATAGATAAATATGTGTATCTTCCACATAGAGATGAAACTGAAATTATTATTATTATTATTATTAATTTTTATTTATACGGCGCCACAAAGTATCCTTAGCGCCGTACAAGGACAAACAATGGCACAGTACAAGGTGAAACAGCACAGTACAAGTAACAGTAAGCACTATAACTCTGGGGGCTCAGTCACAGCAAGAAAGAGAGGGAGGGGAAAAGTGAGTACAGGCAGGTAACTATGGCCCAAGAGGGTGGGCACGGATGACAGGTAAAGAGTCACTGAGGGGAGCGGAGAGAAGCGAGAGGAGACAGAGGGCAGAGGGTTGGAGAGGAGGTGAACTGAGTAGCTGGAGAGCGCAGTTAAAAGTGATGGAAACAGGAGGTAGGAGAGCCCTGCTCAAAGGAGCGTACAATCTAAAGGGAGGGGAAGACAGACAGGCACATGGATGAGACGGAGACGGAAGGGGAAGAAGGGATGAGAAAGAGAGGAGGCCGACCAGTGGGAGTTTAGGCATGAGACTGGAAGGCTTTTAGGAAAAGGTGGGTTTTTAATGTTCATTTGAAAGAGGACAGATTAGGGGAAGTTCTGATGGAGCGGGGGAGCTTGGTCCAATGGAGGGGAGCGGCGCGGGAGAAGTCTTGAATACGTGCGTGAGAGGAGGTAATCAGGGGGGAAGAGAGGCGACGATCGTTGGACGATCGCAGAGGGCGGGAGGGAGTGTGAATAGAGATAAGGTTAGAGATGTAGGGAGCAGTGGAGTTGTGAGGGCCTTGTAAGTGAGAGTGAGGAGCTTGAAAAGGATTCTGTAGGGGAAGGGGAGCCAAAGGAGCTTATTAGTTCCAAAGGCGCTTATTAGTTTTCCTAGAGAATTGGTGTAGATAGAGAATAGCAGAGGACCTAGGAATGAGCCTTGTGGTACTCCAAATGAAAAAGTAAGCGGAGTGGAGGTAGTTCCAGAGAAATTAATACTGAAAGAACGATTAGATAGGTAGGATGAGAACCAGAATAGGACAGTGTCTTGGAGACCTAGGGATTGTAGCTTCTGTATGAGGAGAGAGTGGTCAACAGTGTCGAATGCAGCAGAGAGATTCAGGAGAATTAGAACAGAGTAATCACCTTTAGTGATCAGATCATTGACAACCGTGATCAGTGCAGTCTCTGTGGAGTGTTGAGAGCAAAAGCCTGACTGAAGAGGATCCAATAGGTTGTTTGCAGAAAGTAAATGTGTGAGGCGAGTGTATTCAATTCACTCGAGAAGTTTGGAGGGGCATGGAAGCTGAGAGATGAGACGGTAATTTAAGAGAGAGTTTGGGTCAGAATTTTGTTTTTTTAAAATAGGAGTAATCACTGCATGCTTGAATAGTGATGGAAAGATACCAGTAGAGAGAGAGAGATTACAGATTTTAATTAAAGGTAGAATGAGCACATGAGACAGGGACCTACCAATTTGTGAGTGTTTGGGATGAAGAGGACAGGAGGTAGAGTAGGAAGATACAAAGAGAGTAGAAACTGCCTCTTCATTTGTGGGATCAAATGAAGAGAGGGTGTCAGAAGATGCTGGGAAGGAATTGAGATGATTGCTGGTTGAGGGAGATTGTACCAATTCAAGTCTGATCTTATCAATCCTTGACCTCAAAACCCAATTAGCACATGAATTAGTGGTGTTTTGGGCCATTATTCATTGAGGAGTCTGCATGCTCTAAGGGGATTTATCATAGGCCGAAAAGCCCTATTACTGTCCCTTTTTTTTTTTTTGTTTCAAAGGGTTACCACCAGTGATAATACTGCTATTGCTGGCGAAACCCCTGTCAGCGGAATGTGTTCCTCGGCTTTAGCCAGTGAAGGCTTCTCCATGACCCCAAATACTATTTATCATTTATCGCAGTGATACTTGTACCTTTGCAAATCCTGCTTGTTATTGTCATCTGAGAATGGTGATAACAAGTTAAAATCATTTAAAAAAGCTTTATTTTTTGTATAACACTTTTTTAATGTATAAAGGTTTTTAAATATTTTTATAGATTTTTAAATTAATTTTATGTTTTGAAACTTTTTAAAAACATTTTTTTACATTAGTGGAACTGAAAGCTGAAATCTGGAAAGCCAGCTCACGCAAAGTGCACATCTGCAAAAATCTGGCTTGGCGAACTGTTAAATTAACCCTTACGGCTCCAGGCAAGTATCACTGGGGCAGCTAAGTGTTTCAGAATAGCAACGATAAGGAATTTTTTATCCCTGCAATGAACGGTGATAAAAGGCAATGAAATATCCTTCATATGGCCACGAAGGGCCCATGACAAATAGACACCTATATCTTTCAAATGCATCTATATTACTTTTGATTAAATTAAATTTAGGAAGTTGGCCATTTTGGTAATGCTAGTTTATACTAGTGTTGTCAAAATAATGTTACTATAAAAGCATAAGCAATCAACAGATATTTTTTTAAATGTAGTTCATGCTTCAGTAATACAAACCTTCCATAATACTGTACATATCACATATAGGATTGTTTGCTCAGATCAGGGTAAATTACAGTTTTCTCCCTTAGGTTCACATTTTTTTTATTTTAACATATCGTAATTTCATGCACTATATGTGGCAATTTTACATGCTGGTATAAACCGTTTAACACAAGTCCAACTGGTCTCATATAAATTGCTTTGTGTGTGTTTTATTTTTCCTATATGAGTAGTTTGGAGTGTTGTTAGACTCTTATCTCATTTTACTTTTCAAGGTACTGGTTCACACAAAAAATAGTTTGAACATACATTATAGAGTATAAAAAATTGTTTGCTGCTCCACGACTTACTTCAGGCTTGTTTTCTGTCATATTGGTGCCCTTTCTTGCTGTCAATCACTGCCTTGGTAGTGGCTAGTTCACCTTTGCATGCAGGATGTTCTGCTACCCACACTTACCATAGGAGCAGTGCATCCATCTATTGTCTCATGATCACAGCACTTTGGTATCAATTACCTATGGCAGTGTGTCCCAAATGTAGTCTTCAGAGAACCCTAACAGTACAGGTTTTCCAAGTCCCAAATGAAATAATTATATAACCTGTGGACCCGCTAACAATGTATACATTTGTGCTCCAGCAAGGAGGGTTATCTGAAGACTAGATTTGGGATACATTGCTCTGGGAGGATCCCAAGAAATTCTCAGGGGCTTCCTAAAACAGGTTGAGATTCTAACTTTTTAAATAATGTTATCCCAAAATCAGCGCTCCCTATTCTAAACCCATTTTAAATTTATATTGTCATGCAAATGTTAAAAAAAATTCTGCAAAAGGTCAAAATAAGTGACAATATGTTGTCTTATTTTTTTCTAATAAAACGATTTTTTTGTGTTGCAAGAAACACACTAGTGGTACAGCATAATTATTTTGTATTTTGTGCTTCCCTTTCCTGTTTCTGTACATGATTATTTCTGCTTGGATTTGAAACTTGCACATAATTCACATGGAAAGAAAAACTTTTTTTGCAAAATAATTTATGTTCAGTATATAGATGTTGTTTTCGGGCATTCTTATCTCCTGCCCTGCCAAAAGAAGCTTAAGTTTTTAAAGCAAGAATGTAGCAGGCCATTTCATGGGCATGTGATTCAATGTGAATGGAAAATGTTGCATTGTTTTTCAGTGCTTTGCCTTGCAGGATCAGCGAATCAGGTGTTTGCACTTTTTAAAAACAAGAGAAGTCTGATGAGCAAGGGTTAATGATTGTTTTTTCTCTGTTCACCATAGATAAAAGTTTCTAAATGATGGTTAGAACAAAAAAAAATCTTATCTGCTTATATGGCTTTTCAAATATGTCATGGTGGAGGCCCAATTAAAAACAAAAATAGAGAGATGAGTGTCAATCAATAATTTCTTCTCAGATAAATTGCTGTAGGAGGGTGGTCTATAAGCCTGGGAGAGAAGATAAAGAGCACAGATGTCCTCAGGAAGCCTGCTTAGTGAATGAATGTCACAGACCAGGCAGAATCACCCGGTCTGTGGATTTCCGTCTAATAACCCAATTTCCCTTGTGCCATAAATCTTGGTTAGCTATAAAAATTATGTTGTTTTTTTTTGTAAAGACAGCGGTATATTGATATTTAAATATGTTAATATTGTCAATTAGTAATGACAGGTGGGGGTTAGGGCTTTCAGTTAAAGCAGACTCTCTTGCTTTGAAACTCATAGGTGACAATTCCTGGTGAAGTATGCTTGGGACAAAATAGGAATAAGCTTAGCTAGCAGAGGGATAGCCTCCTCTCAGTGACATCATTCATGGTGAACTAAGGCAGAGAATGGTGGGCCTTAAGAAACCTTGTAAATGTATCATTGGTTCTCAGTATTTTGGAAAATCAATTGAATTTTAAAGCTCTCCACTTTCATTCTTCCCTCGCTATATATTGTTTATTATACTACATAAGTGTTCTATTTTCTGTAATTTTTATACATTTTATTTTCTGTTATTGCATTTGTTTTGTATCTCATTTTTATTATATCCATGCCCTACCCCTATTTATATTAAATCTAAAATGTATTAATTGCGTCTTTGTCATTCTAGCGAATCTGTACCTTTTTAAAGAAGAAAAGTAGTGTTTGGCTGTGTTAATCTTTTGATTGCTTGACTTTGTAAACCATTTGAATGCTGGAGTATTAAGTGTTAACTCCTTTGGCTAACAAAAAGCATAGTGTGTGCTAGTATGCACATTTGTGTAACAGAGTATTAGGGTCCTATTGGTCTAATTGTACAATAAGTGGTGGCAGTAATTAAGTGTGTGTAGATGTGAAAGACCTGCTAGATCTGCAACCTGTGTGATAGGTAAGGGCAAAATTGAGTGTTCAATTCATGTTAACCCCTTCCAGTAACATCCAAGTAACAGATGTGGTGAGTGCATTCATCACAATATGCATACCAGAAAATACCACTCCAAGCAAGTCATAGTCATGTTTTAAAAACCCAGTGGCTGGGGTATTGACTTGTCATGTAACTTGCAAATACCCATAAATTGTTTTACAGTTTGGAGAGTTTTATTTGCTCATTGTTTCTTAGTAGTATATATGGCAAAACAGGTGAGGTCCAGGAGAATCTGCAGCTTAAGGCTTCAGAACAAGTAACACAGATATAGCATTGCACTTCAGTTAAGTTACATACAGGTCTGAGATGTTTGACAAAGTAAATATAAAAGTGTGCTTTGATATGTTTATTTCCACAGCTAACAGCAGAGCTGATAGGACTGTCTGTACGGAATAGGAGTTACAGAGCACCTGAGGAGACTTCCTTCAAAGACAAAGTGGCAGTGTCATCTGTCAGTCACCCAGGGCTAATTGAGGAATCACAGCTATAAAAGCCTGTACTGTGCAATTGTGCATTGCAACCGATGCCAGTTAGTGGCCGGCTGGTAGGGAGGGAAACTGCCGTATGGCCAGATGTAGGTTGCCTGGTGTTGTCCTGGCGTTTGATGTGATATTGTGATGTAACAATAAAGAACCGTTTTGATTTGCAACAAGATGTTGTCTGTGTTGCTGATGTCTGCAGGGTGCTCTTGCAATAAGTGGTGTCAGAAGGTGTCAAAAGTCCTACAAGAAGGGCACTTTTGTTACATATAGTATGGAAAGATACTTAGCTCTCATTTTTTTTTTAGTTCTGATTAGCTTAGTAGTTTCCTAAACGGTGTGGGTAATTACAAACATGGTAGTATCTCTTGTTGTTATTTGTTAGATCACTGATTTCCAACCAGTGTGACAGGACACATTAATATGTCATGATGTAATCCTGGAACTGTTACAAGAATACAGGGCTAACAGGAATAATCTCATATATATGCTGAATGTATATGAAATATGTGTTAATCGTGAATGACTCAAATACACTGTAATTTACTTTGGTTTTCAAACATACACATATTTAAAGACAAAATAAAAGAAAGGCACCATGAATAGTGTCCATATAAATCCTTATAAATATTTAGACATCATAATCTAATTTGTGTACCACTTATAAGATGTAATGATGTTACCGATATAATCCTCATCCGAGCCTGATTCATTAAGGATCTTAAATGAAGAGGTATCTTATTTCCTTCTCCTGGACAAAACCATGTTACAATTCAAGGGGTGCAAACTAGATTTCATAAGTTAAATACTGACTGTTTTTTCATGTAGCACACAAATACTTGATAGCTTATTTGTACACTGAAATTTAAAGTTGATATTTGTGTGCTACATAAAAACACAGTCAGTATTTAACTTATGTGCAAAACAGAAATCTAGTTTGCACCCCTTGCATTGTAACATGTTTTTTTCCAGGAGACTGAAATAAGATACCTCTTCATTTAAGATCCTTGATGAGTCAGGCCCCAGATCTCTTCACTGGCATTGTTATTGCAGTATGCCAGCTCATTGGAGATAGGGCAGTTATGCACAAGTAGTAGACATGTATGGTGTAGTAACTGAAACATTAATTTTAATAAGAAAATACATAAATATATCATTAAAAGGAGAAAATTGTTATCTGGTGTTATCCTCTGGGGTGTTTAGCTCTGATTTAGTGTAAAGACTCTGCTGCTCTAATTTGCCCCAATTATGTGAGGGGTTGGGGCAATGATTCTTCGTCATCATGTCCTTGTACAGACTCTTATGTCCTTCTAAGTACTCCCACTCCTCCATACGGACATGAACAATGACATCTTCACACCCTATAGAAATCTCTTCAGTCAGCAGCTGAATGATCTTATTGGTGATATTTAGATTCTTCTAGTAATTGTTTCTCTCATGTCACAGTGAGTGAGGTAGAGCCACGGTGATGAAGCTCTGGGCCTTGCTTAATCCTCTGCTTTATCCTCCTAATATGTGGGGACAGCTGCTGCATATCCAATGCTCACCAGATAGCTTCTTCACTGCTGTATAATCAGGCCCGGCGCTCCCATTAGGCAAGGTTAGGCACTTGCCTAGGGCGCCAGGCTCTGGAGGGCGCCTGGAGGGCGCCACAGAATGAAAATTACTTTAAAACTGTGCGGCGACCGCTGACCATACCTTTCACGGCCGCCGCACAGCATTCAGATACATTCACGGGGAGGGGGGAAGAGGCTATTGCTAACCACCGCCGCCTCTCTGCTCCGTCTCCTCCCCTCCACTCACTGACTGTTGGGCCGTGACATCATCATCACGGCCCGACAGTGTCAGTGAGTGGAGGGGAGCAGGGGAGGGGGCGCCGATTTTGACAAAGTGCCTAGGGCGCCATGGACCCTAGCACCGGCCCTGTGTATAATTCTTTCTAAAACTTTGTACATTTCTCACAGCTTAATCTCTTTCTGTCTTGTGCACATTTTACACTACATCTGAATATAGCATGTGGATAAATGATTTAAAGCTGTTCTAAAGCTTGCAAAACAGCACCTTAAAGAATCTGTGAACCAATACATATATTTATTTTATCTTTAATATTTGTGTTGTCATGGCTAGACTCACCTGAGCGTTAGAGTCTAGAACATCTGGGGCTAAATGTATCAAACTGCGAGTTTCCGGCAGACTTGAAAAGTGGAGATGTTGCCTATAGCAGCCAATCAGATTCTAGCTAGAATTTTGTAGAATGTACTAAATAAATGATAACTAGAATCTAATTGGTTTCTATAGGCAACACCCTGGTCTGTCTAAACATGTTTCAACTCCCACAAAATTATATCTCACACTCAGTATTTAACTACCCAGTACTGCCACCACCAAGATTTGTTTTTCAAAGCTGATACTTTGAGGAAGTCTTCAGTTATTCTCTGACTTCTCTCCCAATATAATTCCATCTTAAATTAATCTGAGTTATTGTAAACCAAATCATTTCCTGTATTTAGTTATATAGTGTTTATACCAACCAAGCTAACCTTGCACAATTAGAAAGAACACAAAAACAGAACATTATTAAATGGCTTTTAATGTGACAAAAAAGTCGCAATTCTTATTATATAAAACAAGATAATAAAATCACATACAGAAATACAAATTGCAAATAAGTATCTAAAGTAAAGACAAATAAAATCAGAAGCCACAAACTCACATATATTTCATAGTCCCTGCATCCAGGCTGAATGAAAAATGGACAGAGCCTCAATTGCAGATTGATCCCCAGAACTGCAGATCCCGCCTATATGCCTGTCAGTAGCCGTATCAGTTGCTGAAGACAAGGTGCAAATGCACACGACAGATGATAACGGTTGCCTCTTCTGATTGGACGTTTGTGAATTAACCTTTTCTTCTATACTCATGGATATATTATATGAAGTCGGCGACATATGGAAACATGTTTATTTAGTGAAATATCGCTAGGTAAATGAACACACTCCAGCAGTATTATACAGGTACTTTATTTTCAAATGCAATAGTGATTGCATGTTTTATTTCTACACAAATGTAAACAAACTAACCTTTTACTTGTAAGGTTTATATGACAATGTTAATGTCTCTCTACTATGATTACATTATGTCTATGTCTTGTACTGCAAAAACACTACTGTGTTTGAATTTACACAACAGTCTAAAATTTATAGTTTCCCCGTCAGGTTTGGTGGATTTGAAAATTGAACATCACTTTTCCAAGATTAGGAAATGTAAATATATTTTACATATTTTAATATTCCTTTATTTAAACAATTTTATCAGATGTGTTGTGTTTTTTCATCCTCAAACAATTTTTTTTGCATGTCAAATTCTGAAACATTCACATAAACATGTTTTACATGTAAAAAAAAAAAAGTTACAATATTTTATATTGATCAAGTTTCGGTTAACTTATAATCTTTTTCTTTACAAATAAAGATTTGTTAAGACAAATGCTGTGGTACTGGCCTTCAGATGTTGCCACTTCCACCAGCAATAGCATTGGCAGCAATAACAGCAAGGGCCCAGGGAATGTGTCTACAGGTCATGTGTAAGCTGCTTTGAGAAGCCTGACACTGAGGTAAAATGCCAGTTCAAGCTCCCACCGCACATCAACTGTTCGTTGTGCAGAGTGACCTAGAACCTATGATCGGCATCCGTACAGCAATACTATATTACTGCCAAAATAAGCATAGATGAAGGGAACTTCGGATACAACTTTCTCAAATATGAAAAATTACTTATAAATGAAGTCAGGCAATGGTGGGAAACCATGACTTTAAAGAAATATATTGAACATAATTTGATTCCAAGAGGCCTCAGACTTAACAAAAAAAATCCGCCTTCACCTCAGAGAATCACAATTTCATAAACAAATGGAGTTCATTATAGAGGTAGAGAGGCCTCACTATGAAATATTGAACAAGAGATCAATACCATAGCAAAGGTTTAAACCAATTGAACATCTAGATGATTATATTAACCTTGAAGCACTCACTGAGAACAAAATCAAAAAGATTGAGGATGAAATTACACAGACCAAAGGGAACAAATTTAGAAGGGATCTGAAGGATAAAGAAATAGAAATTAGGGACCCAAAACCTAGACATACCACATACAATAACATTAGAAACAACCAGAACTGGGAGCCTTTGAAAAAAACCCACCCCTCTGTGAATCATTAACGATTAACTCGAACCAATTGACACTACAAAAAAAGGCACATTTATGCAACCAAGTCTTCCCTAATCAAGCAACTTCCTAAATACACCAGCGGTAGAAGGACTTATAAAACTCTAAACCCACTAAATATAGGAAGCCCACAATCACACATAAGGAACATTAACTATAGCCAGGCTAATACCCTTAAGCACAGGGTTACGACAACAAGCTACGCTCAGAAAGCTAGATCCAGTTTCGATAAGGAGGCGCAACACATCGAGAAGGATCTCAAACTGATAAGGACCTTGCTCTTGGATAACCTTTCAAGTACCTAAGATTTCTCAATATATAACAATACACAAGATCCACAGACCAATCATACCTCTGATAATTTTTTATGGCTATGCCCGAGTACAGTCCTCCCTCCAGGCCATGTTCTAAGGTTAGTCCTTTCAGTCAGCAACAGCCCATATGTCTCAAAAGAAAGCTGAGACCAGATTCCACAGGGAAACAAGAGGAGGAAGAAGAACTTACTGTAAGACCAAAAATAAAGAAATAAGTGGCAAAGGTATTTTTATTCTTAGCGATAATGCTTTAACTAAATCACTGGCAAATCATTTAGACAAGGAGTTCAAGTTTGCCCCACACACAACAATGAACAAGTTCAATACCTATATTGATATTTAAAAGTTCATGCGCAACCTCACTGTAAAGAAATTATTTATGAAGGACCAAAAGGAAACTAGTTCCACTAAAAACCACCAGACCCCATATAAACATACCCCCCCCCCCCCCCCCGTAAAAGCTACTTGAAAGGTGTGTATATAGACACATTTTAGAAAATGGTAGAAGATGACCTTGAAAAAATAGTACTAATAATAACAAACATACACTATCAGATCTTACCAAGCCGGAAAAATAGCACTCAAAGAACTACAAAGGAATAGAAAACTGGTAATTAAACCAGCAAAGGAGGCGGAATTACCATCGTCAATGATTATGAACAAGAACGGAATTTACAACTGAGTGACACCTCCACATATAAATGCCTACCAGGTGATCCAATGAGTGTATTTAATAAGAAATTAAGAATACTCTTAGGCAAAGCACACACAGAGGAGATTATAACAAAATAGGAATTTGAATACATATATAGAGAGCATCCAAGAATCCCTGGGATATAGTGTCTCCTGAAGATCCATAAAGATATTAAGAATCCCCCTGGAAGGCCAATAGTGTCAGGGATAGGCTCATTGACCACAAGCCTATCTGAATACATAGATGTATTTTTGCAACCATTGGTTACCAAACAATCCAGTTGCTTAAGGGATACTTCAGGTCTCCTGCATATCCTAAAAAACTTCACCTGGGATGAGTGATACATTTTACTTATATGTGATGTTTCATCCCTGTACACGGTCATTGACCACGAAGCAGGGTTATCGCCTAGTTATGTGAACTTATTCATGGCCCATTGGTAGGACAGTTACTTTTGGAAGTACAATCCCCATTTTGACAACATCTGTCTCTGGCTCCGGGAAATAGACAATATATTATCTGGAAAGGAACAGACAAAGACCTGGACACGTTCATTTCATACCTTGACAGTAATGACCTTAACCTACACTTTACAGTCAACAAGAGTAAAGCCAAGGTCGAGTTTCTATACCTCAAAATATATATAGAAAAAAATTAATTGAAAACAAACACTTTATTAAAGCAGATAGATTGCAATACCTTTATCCCTGCCTCCAATGGCCACCACCAAGCCTGGCTAAGAAACATACCGAAAGGCCAATTCATGCGCCTGAGAAGAAACTGCTCAGATCTAAATGTATTCAATGAACAGTCTACAGCATTGAAAGACAGAGACTATGAACAAAATACTGTTAACCAAGCTTACGAAGATATTTTAGAGATTGAAAGAGAACCTCTTTTCTAACTCAGAGAAAAACCACCTGCACAGGAAAGATTATCTATTATTATCCAATTTAACAACAATTCTAAGCAGTTTGAAAAGATTGTAAGAAATCTTTGGCCCATCCTTCTCAAGGACGAAAAACTAGCCAAAATACTGCCTGAAAAACCATTGTTCACCTATAAAAAAGTCCCAAATCTGAGAAACAATTAGGTAGCTTTTTACCACAAGATAAAAAGACCTCAATGAGAACATGGTTGGGGGAAAACAGCACCGGTTTCTTCTACTGCAATCGTTGCATAGCATGTAGGACCACACAAAACCAATCAAAATGTTCAAATCACTGGTGACCCAGAAAGAGTATACCATTAAAGAAAATATCACATGTGACACAACAGGAGTGGTGTACCTGCTGGAGTGTCCATGTGGACTCCAGCATGTGGGCCGTACAATACGTAGCCTAAAAATAAGGATCTCAGAACACCCTAGGAATATCAATAAGGAACTAGAAACACACACCGTTTCAGAACATTTTTCAATCCATCATAACCACGACCCTACAGCTTTCATCATCAATTTATATAGCAACACTAATTTCACAACGCTTTACAGAGAACTTACTCACATCAGTTGGAGCTTACAGTCTAAATTCCCTAACATACACACACACGCACAGGAAGAGACAAGGGGCAATTTGATAGCTGCCAATTAACCTACCAGTATGTTTTTGGAGTGTGGGAGGAAACTGGAGCACCTGGAGGAAATCCACGCAAACACGGGGAGAACATACAAACTCCACACAGATAAGGCCATGGTCAGGAGTCAAACACATTTGAGAGGAGGTGACTATGCTAAAAGCATCTCCAGAGAAGAGGCACGGTGGATTTACGACCTACACACTCTCCACCCCAAAGGTCTCAACCTAGATTTTGATTTGGGTACATTTCTACAACAGAACTGAATGTATTTCTTTTTTCTGCTTACCTCTCCAAAATAAGGGCTCATTATTCTGTGTAACATATATGAGTGATAAAATAATGCATTTATAGAAACCCTTCTTAAAAAGTAAATAAAATGTATTTAATGTTTATGTATGGATTTTGGATTATGAATATGTTTACTTGCAACCTGTACCATTTTTGTGTGCCAACAAACTGTTTACTACTTTATAGTTCTTTGGTATCACTCTTCAGTTTATTCATCACTGTTTGTGTATTCAGTAGCCCAAAACTACTGACATATACTTATGTCTAGTTACTCTGTATGAACAACTATGTAACTAACCTGTAGGCATAGTGGAATACCTTTTTAGACTAAGACTTTTTATTTATGCTGCAATAGATGGCATTTAGGGTTTTTTCAGTTCAATAAACTCTTCACCAAATCATTCAACACGTGCTGCAAGTCTTTACATCTCTTATAATATTTGTCTCGATATTATTAATAACTACTCTGAGTTTTGTATTGCACACTCAAAAAAGGAAAAAAAGACATTGGATGACTACAAAGAACTATGTTTATATTGTCACGAGCCGCTGCAGTTCCCCTGACCGCCGCGACTCACTGCCCCAGCTTGTCGGCGTCCCGGCCCTCTCCATGACGACCGCGATGTCATTTCCGCCTTCTTCGTCCAGGTGCCTGGGCAACAGCCGTGACGCATTCTCTCCACTGCCGTCGTGCCCGGTCAGCTGTCAAAAAGCTGGGTGTGCGCGTGCAGTCTGTTTAAAGATTATCACAGCCTCCTGGGCTGATTAGTGCAGATGTGATCCTGCATCTTCATTGGGCAGCATGTGTATAGCGCTCAGTACCCTGTCTGCTTTCCTGCTCCTGTTTCTTGTGAAACTTTTGGATAGATTACTGTGTTTAACCTTCTGCCTGGAACATGGACCTTGATTGTTTGCTTGTTGCTCTGACCTTTGCCTTGTTTCCTGGACCTCCTTGATTCGCTACCAGCCCTGACCATTTGCCTTTACCTAACCACGTTTTCCTGCTTCAGGCCCTAGACTTTTGGCTTGTCCCTTTCTATGCTTGTACCATCTCCCGCTATCTCGGGCGGAAGTACGTTCATAAGCTTGTACTACATTGAGTTTAAGTCCTGGGGGCATCTGAGTACCTGTGAGTGTAACCAGCCCTATGGGAAAGGTGGCTGCTATAGGTGAAGACCTTTACTACTGGTTCTACAAGCTCATAATAATGCTGTTAGCCATAACATTATAACCGGGCGTGAAGAGTGGAAAAAACATTTCCATGGATGAAAGCGGGACGAATCCTTCTCCAACTCAAGTCTTGGTGGGCCAAATTTAAACTTTATCCCAGATGGTCCAAGGTCCATTGCATCATTTGTCTGTGCAAGAGGAAGCTTCTAGAGCCTCACGAGCCCAGCAAGCTCCCCTGGCCCCTACTGTGGAACCCATATTGAACCTGCCAGATCGGTTCTCTGGAGATAGAACCTTATTTTGCAATGTTAAGGAAAGTTGTAAACTTTATTTTCTCTTTAGACCTCGTTCATCTGGATCGGAGCTTAAAAGGGTTGGCCTCATTATATCCCTTCTGCAGGGTGATCCTCAGTCTAGGGCATTTAGTCTTGCTGCCGCGAGCCCTCCATTACAGTCCATTAAGGCATTCTTTAATACCCTGGGTCTGTTTTATGATGATCCGGACAGATTGGCCCTGAAATAGGGTCGTCCCACTGCTGAGGAATATTGTGCGGAGTTCAGGCACTGGTCCATGGACAGCGAGTGGAATGACCCTGCACTCCGGAGCCAGTTCCGCTTGGGTCTTTCCTAAAAGATGAAAGACTCTCTGGTGCAATACCCAATGGCAGCTACACTGGAGAATCTAATGCAATTGGTCATCAAAATTGACCGCAGATTGAAAGAAAGAAAAGCTGAGAGGGATATTACCGTTTACTCATGCTCTCTTCTGACTCCTTCTGCTACAAGCTCCTGATAATACTGTTAGCCGCAACATATATATGATAATTTATGCCTCGTTAAGAACTGTCAATCTTGAACGGTGTTCCCCCGGGATTGGCTGGCTGATTTGACCCTTGGGCCTAAATAGATGACTAAACAACACATCAGCTTCATTGTATCACATTACTGAAGATGCCTGCACATAACGGGGGAAACGTGTTGGAGATACTAGGTTTTTTTTAGCGTCAATTATACCCTACCTTCACCAGTTACCCTATCTTACTCTATGAGCTGAATGAGAGTAATTGTCACAAGAGCCGGATAATGGGAATGGTTCTGATTGCTGCTAGAGTGACAGCTTACCCCTAGAGAGGTGCGGAGAGGTGTTCACCAGGGATTCCTGCAAGGGAATATGGCCTTGGCTGCTCTCCACCGCAGGTCGCGGTCCTCTAGGGGGCGCAAAGCAGAGAATGGGCAGAATCACCAAGTCGTTGTTAGGCAGAACAGTAGTAGTGGTGAAGAGATGCACGGCAGAGAGCTGGAGCGCTGAGGTCCACACAAGTGTATAACTCTGGAAGAGAACCGATGATGAGCAATGCTCTGCAGTTAATCTACAGGTCTTGACTGTGAGGAAAGCTGAACCAATATGGCAATGAAGTGATGAGCTGCAGAGAGCAATAGCACTGAGATCCACACAGGTGTTATAACGCTGGAACAGGACCAATGATGGGCTATGCTCTGTGACGATAATGCTGGGAAGAAATGAGCTGCACAGGTAGCTTCTGAGAAGTGGAGAGCTGCACAGGTGTTGCTGAGTAGGGATGAGCCACACAGGTAGTTGCTGAGAAGCAGTGGTCAGCACAGGAATTCTGAGCTGCCCGGGTAATGCTGAGAATCAGTGAGCAGCACAGGTAATGCTGAGTAGAGATGAGCTGCACAGGTAATTGCTGGGAAGCAGTTAGCAGCACAGGTAATTGTGAGTAGAGATCAGCTGCAAAGGTATTTGCTAGGAAGCAGTAAGCAGCACAGATATTGCAGAGAAGTGGTGAGTTGTACAGGTATTCCTGATAAGCAGTGAGCAGCACAGGAATTCTGAGTAGCAACAAGCTGCACCATCCACGATGTCAAGAACAACAGGAGTCAGAGGAAATGCTTCCTGTCAGGTAGAGAGACCTGATGATCTGACACCCATTAAAGGGAGGAGGGCCTTTATAAAGGGAACTGGCTGCAGATGATCCAATCACTGTGGAGCAGAGGTTTTGAAGGTTCCCAGTGAAACGCATGCGCAGACCACTAGGCAAGATGGCGTCCAATGATAGAGGAACGCCAGGCTGAACAGCAGATTAGTGGTAACCAAGGAAAACCAAAGCACACAGTGAACCACACGGAATGAAACTGGTGAGATGCGTGATAGGAACCCTATTCTCCTCTTTAGACATTTACATCTTCAACGCTGCTCGTCTTACGGCCAGAGACGAATAGCTGCGGCAGCTGTTCCACAACTAACAGCGTTGGAGGAGGAGGTACTACTGCGCATGCGGGCACCTTCTGAACCTGGACACCAAGGCAATATTCATCAAGTCGCTACCCGCACACCTTAAGGGAAGGTAAGAAACGTCCAACTAAGGGAGGATAAACTCTGCATCTACATCATCATGTAAATTAAGGTTTACACCTCTACAAGATCTCCTAAATATTCTGGATTAGTTGTACTTTTTGTGCAATTTTGTGTATCAAACTTTGTTTCTGTAGTACGGAATCCATTATCACCTACTATTACATACTGGAACTCCATTTCTCCTTATCCACAGAGAACATTGTTTTTCATATTAAGGACAAGCCTGCTCAACATATTGAGACTTTATCTATCCTGACTACAAGTATGGTTTAGGCTTTGCTCTACCTCTCTCAGGCATTGTTTGGCAAGATATAACTTTTAGATGAAAGATGTTTTTGTTCCATATGCCATTGACATGCATCTTGTGTACCCTGTTTGATATATACCTTGGTTCTCATTTGAGTCTAGTACATTTACTATCTGTTTGTAAAGTTGTGGATCATTCTCGCCAGGACAGGATCAACATTATCCATTATTTCTGTGTGCCCATAGTAAATTGTTTTATTTTATTCCATGTTCAGGAGTGCATATGATATTTCAGTTTTATGGATCATTCAATATTTTTACTTGGCATCTAGGAGATTCTCCACATTGGTTCTTTCGGAAAAGGTATATAGTGGGTCACTTTTTGTCTTCTCCTTTAGGCAGCCTTCTCTCACACTGTTCATAAGGGTGCTCAGTTTACCATAACCCATATCTCCAGCAATACTACTGTTGATTAAATTGTTGGCGGTTTTACAGTTCTATGATTCTGGATCATTCCAGAACAAGGTAGGTGTTAGAGTAAGAATGTCCAAGATTGTTTTTAGTTATGTTCTGAAGTGGGTACCAGGCGCATCAGCCAGTTTATAATTTGCCATTGGATGAGGATTCCTTATGTGGATAAAAGAGCAGTTTTATAACATTCCTCATTTTCCACATGTAATAGTGCAGTTCATTGTACTCATGTAACCCTCGTACAATCGGAAATCAAAATAGGAAACGTTTTCATTCTGTCAATTCCATGCTATATGTGATGCATCTCTCTTTACCTGTAGCCTGGTACATACAATTCTACACACACCTCCTCCAGATTGGCCATTGAATGAACATACGGGTTTTCAGAGCCTGGTTTTATTGCCTTGATTGGTCTGAAGGAGTCCACATGTATGCAGTGGATGTGTGCCACATTATTAACCTGTGTGCTATTTTTCATAATATTGCCCTCACACATGGGAGGCAGATTGAGGAGGAGGTTGACATTGTGTTGGAGAGACAAGAAGATCTAGTTCTGGAGCCTTCACTTCTCCGAAAGCCAGCGGTTCATGATGAGGTTATCCATCAATTTTTCAGTGGTTAGTGTAATCTTAAAATACATATAAACATAGCTGCATATTATTAATATAGCAATTTGTGACTAAAACATGTAACAGTTACGTGCTAATTGAATATTTTCAGCTTGTTCTTTTGTTTTTAAAACAACCTAACAATATTCAATTGATAATTTTATTTGCAATGGGTGCTGCAGGAGCAGTGGAAGGTGCTGAGTCCTCTGTTCCCTGTGACCCAGGATTGCTGGGGCCAGGTGCATGGGGATGCTCAGAGGCTAGAGGGATCATGCTATTGAGGATGGCCACCAGAGATGCGCCATGACCTTTATCTCCTAGAGAAAGCTGTGTTGCAGTAGAAACAGCTGTTGATCCAACAACTCCCTGGTTCTTTCCTAGGTTACTGTCTCTGCTCCATGCTGTTGCTTTTATATATCCAGGAGGTGCACTGTTTTGCCTCTCTGGTGGCTTCATCTTGCTAAATAATTCTACTACTTATCTTAATCCTTATTACAAAACCACAATGTTTTCAAGCTACTTGTTTGGATCAGATGTTATTAAATAAACAGTAGTTTGGATTTAAAGTCACTTCTATTTTTTTGGTAAAAAAATATTTTTCTTGAAAAGTAAAATGTACAGGTAAGAGACATACATACCTCAAATGTTATTTCATTGACAATTAACAACCTTAGCATAAATGTAAAACCACTCAAATAATGTTTCAAAATCAAATACAAAATCACAGAGGCAGTGGCGGAACTACCATTGGTGCAGCAGGTGCGGTGCACCGGTGCCCATGGAGATAATTGGGCCCCCTTCACAGGAAACTACTGAGCTGTGGGACCTGGTTCCCTCCTCCCCACTTCTCTGCACCGGGCCCACTGCTTGCTAGTTTTGCCTCTGCACAGAGGTATGATGTAACAATGAAAAATGTGACAACTGACAATTGAAGTGAATAACATTCATTATGTTGTTACAATGGCACCTGTCAAGCGATGGGATGTATTAGGCAGCAATAGACCAGTTTATTCTTGAAATTGATGTGTTGGAAGTAGGAAAAATGGGCAAGCGTAAGGATCTGAGCGACTTTGACAAGGGCCAAATTGTGATGGCTAGACAATTGGGTCAGAGCATCTCCAAAATGGCAGTTCTTGTAGGGTGTTCCCGGTATGCAGTGGTTAATACTAAAGTGGTCCAAGGAACAAGTGGTACAAGGAAGGACAACCATTGAACTGGCGACAGGGTCAAGGGTGTCCAAGGCACATTCATGCACATGGGGATTGAATGCTAGCCCGTCTGGGCCAATCCCACAGAAGTACTGCTATAGCATAAATTGCTGACGATATTAATGCTGGTTATGAGGGAAAGGTGTCAGAACACACAGTGGAACTGCGTAGCCGAATGCACCTACAATAAGCATTTGAGCACCAGAACTGGACTATGGAGCAATGGACTAAGGTGATCCGGTCTGATGAGCCACGTTTTCTTTTACATCATGTGGATGGCCGGGTGCATGTGTGTCATTTACCTAGGGAAGAGATGGCATCAGGACACACTATGGGAAGTAGCTGGCAGAGGAAGTGTGATGCCCTGGCAATATTCTGCTGGGAAACCTTGGATCCTGGCATTCTTGTGGATGATACTTTAACACATACCACCAACCTAACCATTATTGAAGAGCAAGTATACCCCTATCATGGCAACGGTATTCCCTGATGGCAGTGGCCTCTTTCAGCTGGATAATGCCCCCTGCCAGAATGCAAAAATGCACGCCCTTACCCCTTACTGTATATTGACTATGTGCATACGCTCATTCTCCTCCCTGTTCTGCCCCTAAAATCGTAGGCTGTAGTAAGGGTTCTTTGGAATTGTGCATTGTTGTGTTCTCTGGTGTTTGTTTCTGGGCATGGGCAGAGCGATTTTACACTTACGGCTAGATTTACTAAGCTGCGGGTTTGAAAAAGTGGGGATGTTGCCTATAGCAACCAATCAGATTCTAGCTTTCATTTATTTAGTACCTTCTACAAAATGATAGCTAGAATCTGATTGGTTGCTATAGGCAACATCCCCACTTTTTCAAACCCGCAGCTTAGTAAATCTAACCCTTAATACGGTATGTATCAGCATTTACGTGACTTAATGAATCAGTGCATTAACAACTTTTCAAGCAGTTTATAATAAATTATAAGGGGCCTAAGTATGTAATATCCTCACTTCTCCTCACTGTTCTTCTGACTCACCAATTGGTGATCAATTGTCACAAACAAATTTGTCTTCAATGCAAAGGCCTCATTACATTTTGGTCTCCAGAAAAATGGGCCCCATCTGATATAACTCAGACAGTAACAGAGACACACTGTAATACCCCATTCATACTGCACCAAAATCCCGGGTTTTTCCCCGGGCGAGCTCAAACGACCCGGGTCTTGGTGCAGTATGAATGGTAGAAGTCAAAAATCCCGGGTCTAAAAACCCGGGTCTTCAACCCGGGATTTATCGAGGGGTAATTCCCGGGTCGGACCTGGGTTGTCTGCACTATGAATGGTGCAACCCGGGTTTTTCAACCCGGGTTGCACAGAAAACAAGCTGATTGGCTGTCTGCCTGTCTCTGGAGGATGATGTCATCGGTGGAAGCCCGTGGAAGATTCAAGAAGGAGTTTAGGAGAAATGGTGGATGGTGGAGTGCAGATCAAGCTGAAGCAGAATCGGAGTTTGTTGGAGAAAATTGCTTTTATTTCACTGAAAAAGTGTGTATTAACAGCAATTATGACACACTGGATGGAGGAAGAGGTGCGTGAGCTGCTGAATGTCAGAGGGGAGGAAGAAATTCGAAGGCAAGTGACTGGGACTGTGAAGGATGCCACAGTGTACTACAACATCGCCAAAATACTCACACAACGTGGCATAAAGAGGACACAGCAACAAGTCCTGAACAAATTGAAGTCCCTGAGGAAGCAGTACACTAAAGTCCATGACCACAACAGGCGCAAATGTGGCGCTGCAAGAATGGACTGGCCCTTTTATGACCAGTGCAATATGGTCTTTGGACATTCTCCTCTGACAAATCCAATTGCACTGTCATCTTCTAGCAATGTGGATGCGGCTATACCAACACCACCAAAGAGCACACAGACAAGCGAGGCCGCAACGGTAATAATAGAAGATTCTAAAGAAGACACCCCAGAACTGGAGTGCTCTGCCACAACAGATGACACCAACATTTCTTTGGAGGAACTGAACGATTCACAGCCATTCCCTGCTGCGCAAGACGTTACAGATACTTCGCAAGAAACGCAGCCAGAACCAGTGCCGGTGTCAAAGTCTACGCCAGGTCCCAGTTTACGCTCCAACAGTAAGTATCTTTAATAATCTCAAATAATAACCAACTATATATACATACCAATATATCTACATAATTGTCAAAAAAAAAATTAACTGTATAAACATAACTGCCAAAAACAGAGAACTATATCAACAGAAATGCAAGCCAAATACCAATAAATATACCTACAGAACTTTAAAAAAAAAAAAAATGTTTGAACATAACTGGCAAAAAAAGAGAAGTATATCAACATAAATGCAAACCAAATACCAATATATCTACATAACTTAAAAAAGAGAACTATATCAACAAAAAGCCCAAAAGACAAATATAATACACTCCAAAGTATTAAAACATTAACACGCATATGTTGCAGTGCAAAACTACTGGGCAAGAGGGCGGAGGCCTCAAGCACATATCAGCTTACAACACTGCTTTTTTGCCACATTATATATTCTAAAGTATGTTTTACTGTGTTTTTTTCTACATACAGTTTACAATGTTCCTAAAAATTGCAAAAGGCCCAACAAAATGGAGCAAGCAACTAAAACAATGACAACTGTCATGATGGATCAACTGCGGGAGATGGACAGCACCATGAGGGAACACGAGAATACACAACTGCAGCGTTTCATGGACAATGAGCGGGATCTCCAGGACTCTTTCCTCATGCAAATCATGAACATGCAGGAACGCGTGTTACGCGAAAATCATGACTGTATGATGGGATTCATGGACAGACTCCTCTCATGGGTGCAGGCACCTCCTCCAAGTCCTTACTATTATGACGGACATTATCCTATGTTCCAGCGGGGGCAACCCATGTTAAGCAACAATAACCCTCCAAACCCGGTACAGAATACACAATATGCTCAACCTATGGGTAACCCCAACATAGAATACCCACCTGGTAACCAAACCACTCCACAACCAGAAATGCCACAATATCGGCAATTGTAATAATCATGTTTTATGGACAAATGTTTAACAGTTAATTGTTATCATGTATGTTACGTGTGATCTGGAAACACACCTTTAGCTTCACATATTACGTGAAAAGCAAATTTGCACTTACTGTTTGGGCACATTTGTGTCTTCTGTTTACTACTTGTGTATATATTTTTTTTTTTTCTACATGCAAGTAAGCACTTTTGTAGTGTGTCATTTTATATTTTTGTGAAGAGACATATGAGGAAATATGTACAAAACAAAATACAATATGTGAAATAAACATGTTTTTTTTACTTTTACATTTGTGTGGTACATTCAAACAAGTGAGGTCAAATTGGCAGTGAGGGTGGTCCTAATAAGTTCAGCAGAGGTATTGGTGCGCTCTCCTTCAAAAGTACTGGAGTCCACTGACAGCACTGGCATTTCAGATTCCTGCACATTCCACTCAGGTAGAAATTGCTCTTTTTGTATTTCGCAAATGTTATGTAAAATACAGCAAGCAGCAACCACGTGGGACACAAGCTTGGTGTCAATGTCATTGCACTTCAATAGACAGCGCCAACTTCCTTTCGAGCGCCCAAAAGCATTTTCCACCACCATCCGAGCCGAGCTGAGGGTATGTGTAAACCGGATCTGTTCCTGAGACAGGTGATGTTGCTGAGTGAACCCCTTCATCAGCCAGCGCCTCAAAGGGTAAGCAGCATCCCCAATGATGTGTACCGGTATCTCCACACCATCAACAAACGTAGATTTCTGTAAATAAAAACATGCAGTTTCACGTCACCATGTTAAAAATATTGGTCACATAACGCAGTACACTTGGTACTATATGGTGAAAATGCATTTTGCAAGTGGTATATCTATATATAAAAAGGGGCAGTAAATACATACAATATTGATAGCAAACAATAGTATATAAGCTTCAATTACAAAAACATCATACAACATTACACCTATATTTACCTCTCTAGGGAACAGCCAGCCATCTTGTCTTTCCTCAGCAATTTGGTAAAGGTCTGAATTTGCTAGAACTGTGGCGTGATGGGAACGTCCAGGCCAACCGATGAAAACATCTGTGAAACTGACATAAAAAATACATATAGCAATGTTTTACAATACGCATTACACATGGCACAGTCACATAAAAAAAAACCATAAAAAATGCTTACCAATAGTTGTGGTCAACCACAGCCTGCAGAATGATGGAATGCCAGCCTTTGCGGTTGTAGTAATCCGCATGGTTGTCTGTGAGGGCAATGATGGGGATGTGTGTCCCGTCTATGGCTCCAGCACACTGTGGAAACCCACGCTTCAGGAATCCTGCAATTGTATCATCCAGGCGCTGACCTTGCGGTAAGGAGATGAAGCGATGATACAGGGCTTCCAGCAATGCCGTGGTGACTTCATGCACTAGAGTGCACACCGTGGATATCCCCACTCCAAACAAGCAGGAGATTGTACGGTATTCTCCAGGGGTAGCATACCACCACAACACAATAGAAAGGCGCCTACATGGTGGAATAGGTTTCCCAAAGTTAGTGGCCTTCATTTGCTGCATAAGACAGCAAAAACACACTAGTAAACATGAACTCTGGGCTACACAAAAGTGAGTCGTCGGCCATGATGAAAAGTAATGTGGTAAACAATCACCACCCACTTTTGCATCATCTTTATGCGTCAAAAAACCAGTCACCTTTCAATGACATCACCATTTTTCAGCCAATGAAAACTGCTCTTGTGATGACTCCCACAAATTGCCAGGGCACAGACTTGTGCAGTATGAATGGGGTCAACCCGGGAAATTCCCGGGTCCGAGGTGCAGTATGAATGGTGTTTCTGAGCTGGGAAGCTCCGGCTTGAAAAACCCGGGATATTGCCGGGGCGGCAGTATGAAAGCGGTATAAGTTAAAAATTAATTCACCCATTTCCTTTTGACTAAAAATAATGCAAAATCACTACTCCTTCTCTCAATACCAGCAAATTGTGACTCTCACAGATATGAGTCAATAAGCTAGATTTGCTAAAGAACGGTTTGATGAATCTGCTAGTGTTCAGCCATTCTTCAGGCAGTTTTAAATCTGCAGGAATTACTGAAGGCCAAACTGCCAGTTAAAAGGCTGAAAAACACAGTTTTACAAACCACCACTTTACAAATCGCTATCCCAATTTTTAACATGATCAATATAGAAACAACCAGATTTACCAAGCTGCTGTTTGACAAACAACCAGAAAAAAAGAGGTTGTTGTGAGAGGTGAGATTGCTCATACTGTATGCTGTTTGAGCTACCTTGCCATTGAGAACGTAAGAGGAAGCACCACTGACATATAAATTATAGGGGCAACCATTATTTATTGTTTAAGGGTCAAAATTAATTTCTAATTAACTTATGGGGGCAAATTTTATTTTTCATTATATTAAGGGGACATTTATTTTATTACATTATGGGGGAAATATGAATATATAATAATTTTAACTGGACAATACTATTCACCAATCGACAATTAACCAGCCACTTTAAGAACCTGCTCAGTCCACTCCTGAGTATCAAATGTGTCCAACATCAATACTCCTGCTCCAGGAGTAGTCCATATCCTTAGGCAGGGATCCCTGATGAAGTATGGTTGGGGAGTTGTGCGTTTGGTTGTGCCAATCCCACCAGTTAGTTATTGTCATCTGAGTGTGTATACTGCGCTACACTTGCTATCAATCTCTGTTCTATAGGGTCACTGTAATATACTCTGTTGTGTCTATTTGTTTACTGCCTTAACAATGCTAAAACCTCAGTATACCTTATTGCACACTACACTCTGTTCAACCAATGCCAACTGATCCGTGTATATTATTATACGCTGCTTGCTGTTCAACCAGTGCCAACACATCCATGTATCTTAGTGCATGTTACACAGTGTTCAAACAGTTTCAATATATCTGTGTACCTCATTAACCACTATGGGCTGTTCAAACAGTACCCACGCATCCTTGTACCGCATTACACACTATGCACTATTCAATCAGTGGAAACACCCTTGTGTACCTTATTGCTGGATACCACCTGTCCAACCAGTGCAAACACTTTTGTGTACCCTAGTACATGCTACGTACTTCCCAGACAGTTCTTAAAAACTCTGTGTACTCCGCTTCATGTTACAAAACCCTAAATTTTGTGTACTTAGCTGTACCCTCAGAATTTTGACTACACTGTCAAACACCTGAGTGTATTCCGGCAGGACCAGGGCCGGATTTACCGCTAGGCAACCTAGGCACCTGCCTAGGGCCTAGCGGCTCTCGGGGGGCACAGCTGGGGGGGACAGGAGTAATTTTTAAAAAAATGAAGAAAAAAAAAAATCGGCCCCTCCCCCGACTCGCGGCACCTTCCCCCCCCCCCGCGACTCGTGCGGGGGGGGTGGGGGTGCCGCGAGTCGGGGGAGGGGGGGGGGTGCCGCGAATCGGGTCCTGGCAGCCTCTTCTCCTCTCAGTGTCTCAGTGATAGAGAGAGGAGGAGAGGCTGCCGGGACCCGACGAGCGATCACGTGACTCTTTCTTTTTTTTTTTTTTTTTACATCTGGACTGACGGAGGAGCAGCGCGCAATAGAAAGGTAAGTAAAACAAGGGACATAAGTGGTGATGGTGAAGGGGCACAGAAGTGGTGATGGTGAAGGGGCACAGAGGTGGTGAAGGGCACAGAGATGGTGATTGGCACAGAAGTGGTGATGGTGATTGGCACAGAAGTGGTGATGGGCACAGAGCAGAGGTGGTGATGGTGAAGGGCACAGAGGTGGTGATGGTGAAGGGGCACAGAATTGGTGATGGTGATTGGCACAGAGGTGGTGATGGTGATTGGCACAGAGGTGGTGATGGTGAAGGGCACAGAGGTGGTGATGGTGAAGGGCACAGAGGTGGTGATGGTGATTGGTACAGAGGTGGTGATGGTGAAGGGCACAGAGGTGGTGATGGTGAAGGGCACAGAGGTGGTGATGGTGAAGAGGCACAGAGGTGGTGATGGGCACAGAGGTGGTGATGGTGAAGGGCACAGAGGTGGTGATGGTGAAGAGGCACAGAGGTGGTGATGGTGAAGGGCACAGAGGTGGTGATGGTGAAGAGGCACAGAGGTGGTGATGGTGATTGGCACAGAAGTGGTGATGGTGAAGGGCACAGAGGTGGTAATGGGCACAGAGGTGGTGATGGTGATTGGCACATTGGTGGTGATGGTGATTGGCACAGAGGTGGTGATGGTGATGGGCACAGAGGTGATGGGGAAAGGGCATATGTGATATTATGAAGGGGCAAAAGTGACAATGAAGGGGCACAGTGTGATGATAGAGGGACAAAAGTGACAAGAGCAAGTAAGTATTTCTGCCCTGACTTCAATATTTATTAAGTTGTTTTGACCCAACTACTTAAAAAAACGGGACTGCTCGGTAATTATTTAGGGGTGCCTTTTTCTGCAGCAGGGTGGCCTTGCTCTTTTCACATGTTAGGTACGCCCCCAAAGATGCAAGCCACGCCTTTACCTCCTTTGGCGACGTGCCGCCGCCGCACATGCTTTCATATCTACTTAACTATAGGGGTATATGGTAGGCATGCGGCGGCACATGCTTTCACTTCTACGTAACTATAGGGGTATATGGTAGGCTGCAAAAATATAGTGCTATGGATTGTTTCAGGGAGGGGGCCCAAAAACAGTATCCTGCCTAGGGCCCTATGAGGTCTAAATCCGGCTCTGGGCAGGACAACCTCTCATTAGATCATTTTCCCTGGCCATTATAATTGATGTAGATTCCTGGTTTCATGTCACACATGCTGAAATTCCTTAGCTGTAAAACTCTCTGGCATTTTGTAGCTTTTGCAAAACATCAAGGGCTGCCGAGAGGGGGGGGAGCGGATACTAATTATCTGGGCATGCCAGGGGGCCCGGCCCGGGCCCTCGCGCCAACGATTTTTTTTGTAATTTTTTTTTTTCAAAAGTAATTTTTTTTATTATTTTTTTTTTGCGGCGGGAAGGGGGGGCTCGGTCATTGGTGGGGGGAGCAGGGTAGTTTTAAAAAATATATACATACTCACGTGATCGCAGTGCCGGCTCCCTCCTCTCTGCTCCTCTCTGCTCCTTTCAGACTGAATGCCGGGCGTAACGTCATCATGTCAGGCCCAGCATTCAGTCTGGATGGAGCAGAGAGGAGCAGAGAGGACCAAGAGGAAAAAAAAGGTAAAAAGAGGGGTTAAAAACGGGGGGGGGGGGGAGCATGACACAGAAGGGTTAAAAAATGGGGGGGGCAGCATGACACAGAGGGGTTAAAAAACAGGGGGGCATGGCACAGAGGGTTTAAAAATGGAGGGAGAGCATGGCACAGTGGGGTTAAAAAATGGGGGGCATGGCTTAGCGGGGTTAAAAAATGGGGGGCATGGCTTAGAGGGGTTAAAAAATGGGGGGAGGGAATGGCACAGTGGGGTTAAAAAATGGGGGCATGGCACAGTGGGGTTAAAAAATGGGGGGAATGGAACAGTGGGGTTAAAAAATGGGAGGCATGGAATTAGAGGGGTTAAAAAACGGGGGAGGGGGGCATGGTACAGTGGGGTTAAAAAATAGGGGGGGCATGGCTCAGAGGGGTTAAAAAACAGGGGGGGGCATGGCACAATGGGGATAAAAAATGGGGGGCATGGCACAGAGGGGTTAAAAAATGGGGGGGCATGGCACAGAGGGATTAAAAAACGGGGGGGCATGGCACAGTGTGTTTTAAAAACGAGGGGCGGCATGGCACAGTGGGATTGAAAAAAGGGGGGAGCAGCATAGTATAGTGTGATGAAGGGGAGCCAGGTGAAGGGGGCAAAAGCAGCATGGAGGGTGCAGTGTGATCATAAGGCATGGCAATGATGAAGGGGCACATTGTTGTAATGTTGGAGCTGGAGGAAGGCCTATTAATAAATCGTGAGTGGTATTGATTTAACGCCAGGGTTGTTTGGAATTATCTAAATGTAGCCATTTTTTTCCAAATAGGGCCCCCAGCATTACAGGATCCAGACAAGCCGCAACTAAAGAAACCTGCAGCCACAGGTGGTGAAAGTGAGAACAGGTAGGAGAGAGCAGGACAGTATGTGAAATGTTGTGATTCTAGTAGGGACAATGTCAATTTTTGGTGAGTGTTCTGCCCAATGTAAGGTGCAGGCCAAGACTGAACTGTTTGTGTACACACTGCATTCTTTGTATACAACACTGTGGTGCTAGATGTCCTGAAAGTCAGGAGTGCTTGTACACGTGTGACGCGCCGGCGAATTCAGAGCCTAGTGATTTTGATGTGTTAGACACGCCCCAATGGCGCATTTGCCACGCCCCAAATGCATGACCACACCCCATAAAAAGTTTGTGCCGCCGTAAGGATACTCGACTATAAGGGGGGCCCCATGAATATGTTGTACCGGGGCCCTGAATTTCTCTTGGCAGCCTTGAGTACATCACAGCATTTATGGAGAGGTGGCAGAGCGTGCCTGGTCAGATGTTCTAGTGTGCTGTTATAGGAATGTTGATGATCATATGTTGGTCACTTCCAGCCCTGGGACGACCTAGTTGGCCGGGTGCCTCAGATGCATTGCGGTTGCGTTGTCCTGTGGGTTTTAAACATTTTTGCTAATGTAGAACCGTTATTGTAACTATCAAGTTCCATTATCTGACATTTTCCATATCACCTCCTCTAAATTTCCACTTGGATGATATATATATATATATATATATATATATATATATATATTGTAACAAAAGGAGGCATTTAGCTGGCAATATGCAGAGAAAGCAGGGAAGTAGAGTAAAACATTTGTGCAGTAATGCACCTAGATTGAATGTAAAGACCTATGTATGAAAAGCAATAGTTTAAATTTGGTTTAACTTACATGACTTGAAATCCTTCCTCTCAGCAAACAGACAGGGTGTGTCTGTTTGAATTACAGAGCCAGTGATGGGCGTTTCCTTTTAAAGAGAATGTGGGTGTGTCACCTGTCCATCAAGCTAAGGCTGGGGGAGGAGTATCAGGTATAAAAGCTTGTTTATATCATTTGTGCATGAAGACCAACGCTGGGTGAGCTGGCTGGTCCTGAGAGAGAGCTGGACTATGTATAGCTAGTGTTTAGGGTCTCCATGATTGCATGATTGCTGTGCAAGTATACGGTGTCAAAACATTTACCATCCTGACAATAAAGCACCATAAAAAGGAAGAAGTTGTTCGCGTGTGCTTCTGCAGTAGCGGGCTTTTGCCACAATATATATATATATATATATATATATATATATATATATATATATATATATATAAAATTATATAGTATATTATATTCTTATATATTGATATTTTATATGAATGCAATGAATGCACATTACATAAGAGGCAACCATTGTTTATCTGAATATAAATATATTTGCAGACCTATAAAAAATCAATAATGATAAAGACTATATATATATTTAGTATAATAATTTATACTATTTCTAACACAACCCTTTCTGATCTTGGTGACCATTTGGCAAATTTGTGTCACCATGTTTACCTCCTCCAAGTTGTCCTCACAGATGTTCTGTTCTACTACAGCTGTTAGCTGCCTAGTGTTGTTGTGGAAATTCTCCACCACATTCTGTACTAATATCTTAATCTCAGAAAGGTGGGTGTCTTTTTTGGGGGGGAAGATGGCTGGGTCCAGAGCGCTCACCATCACAATTTTTTTTTTAAATTATTTAAGTCATTAATATATTCCTTGCAATGTAAGCCACAGTAAGTTTGTAATCGAATTATTACTTACAATGTAGTATATAATATAATTCTATCGATCGGTCGGTCAACACACTCAATTTCATCACTGGGTCATTTAAAAAGGTTAATCTAATGATAACTAATTACATTCTGATCTACAAACCTTCAATTGTTCTCTGAAAAGTCACCTCTTCAGGCAAGCTTATAATATTCCTCAACCACCTTCTTAACCCCACTAGATTACCAACCGTTATACAATTCACAAAAGACAACAACCTTCTGACAAACATTGCTGTGTGACTGGATAATATAGCATACTATTCCATTTTGTTAGTATTTTTATTTTTGTTTTTTACCTTTGCAATCTGGCTGGACCGAAATGCAATATGTAGACTTTACCTCATGTATCCAACTCCCATTGTTCCATAGATGGTAAGCTTGCGAACAGGACCTTCTCACCTCTTTGTCTGTTTTATTCAGTTTGTTTATTACTGTGTTTGTCTCCAATTGTAAAGCGCTACTGAATTTGCTGGCGCTATATGAATAAATGTCAATGATGATAATGATGATAACTATTGAAATGTTTGCTCTGGACACATCTAGATAATTGACTTAAAGTTGCATGTTTCTTAAGATATGAGTAACTCCCAACAGAATCATATTTATGTTCAACTTTAAATTAAGGTACAAAGTTTTTAATGAATGCAAAATAATTTAAATCTATGGTGCAAGAGGGGTGTGGCCACATTGTGTAAACAAACAAACATGCGGTGCACTCACCAAAAACATTATTAAAATTATTCTTGCTACTTCAAGATGTATTGTAAATATAAATCAGACCTGTTATATACAGTGGCAATTGGACAAAACTGTATAACCATATATCTAAATTTATGTAGATGTGTTATAAAGCAGGTAATTACGGAATTAGGTGTCAGTTATAGACATAAGCTTGATGGGCTGATGAGGTTGACAAAGAAGGTGTTACAATCTAGAAAAATAGAACAGTTGCATAATAGGTGCTAATGGGATGGAATGGTTGAGGAGCGTCTGGTCTGGTGGAGTAGGGAGTTCCATAACTGGGGAGTATCATTGTCTTGGAGGTGGGAGTGAGAAGAGGTTATCAGAGAGGCGGCAAAACACAATTCAGAGGCAGATCTAAGAGAGTATAAGGGAAAATATATCATAATGATGTCAGAGATGTAGTGAGTAGCTTGAATTGTACTTGTGAAGTTATGGGGAGCCAGTGCATCAGATGTGGAGTGGTGAGAGAGGGAGATGAGACACACCAAGTATTTAGGATAGACTGTATGGGATATACATATATATATATATATATATATATATATATATATATATATATATATATATATTTATTTGGCCTCCCCTTGACCTATAATATATATATATATATATATATATATATATATATATATATATATATATATTATAGGTCAGGGGGAGGCCAAATAGTATGAATAGGGTTTTGTTAATGTCTAGATTCATCAAGGGCTATTTTACGTCATGTTTTAAAGTAGGAGGCTGGGGGGGGGGGGTGATACTGAGAGTAGAAAAGATGATGAGCATAGTGTTGAACATGTTGAGCTTTAGGTAGTATTTGTACATCCGATTGCAAATGAATGAGTGGTAGTTGGAAGGAGAGAGGTCAGTAAAGGCGAGGTTAATTTGATTTTTAATTCCACAGACGTGGTAGTGAAGAAGATAAAAGAAGTGGATTAGTTCACTAAGAGATGAGGTGTTAGAGAGAAAAGCAGAGTGTCACACCTGAGGATCTGTCTGTACTCAGACTGGGTTGTGTCTCTGGAGCTGGACTGGTGACTACGTTGATAAAGTTGGGTGGCCTAATAATGTTCCTCTGCATGTAGTGAATGGTTTGGTGCAGATAGTGATTACACTAGCAGGAGAGAGCAAACAGGAACTGGATTGTTGGACCGGACTGGAACCGGAATGCTGGACCGGACGTAACTGGAATGCTGAAAGAGGATTGCTGTAACTGGAATGCTGAAAGAGGATTGCTGTAACCGGAATGCTATGACCGGAATGTTGTAAAAGAATTGCTCTGAACAGAATGCTGTAAGAGAATTGCTGTAGGTGACTATATCCAAGATGGCAACTCCCATGTACTGGTATTGGAGGGAATCTGAAATGGAGGCTGTTATCATCTGATTGGCTGAGAGGAATCAGGTGACAGAATACAAGATGGCCGTGCCCATACACTGATTCTGGAAGGACCTCTGGAGTGGAGACAAACTGGACAGCATCTTACAGAGAGGTCTGAAACCAACAGAGCCTGAGGACTGCAGGGACAACATGAAAAAGCAGCCAAGAGGTAAGTGACAGAACTTGAGAGCCTGGTGTGTGACATAGAGCTTTGAGTTACCACAAATGATAAAGTGAATAGAGTCAGGGATATTCGAGAAGTGAAGACAGTGAAGTAATGTTTACAAAGATAGGTGGGGAACCAGGAGAGAACAGTGCCATGAGGGCTAAGGGAATGAGGGTGTGAGAAGAAGTGCCCAACCGTATTGAATAATACAGAGATATCAAGGAGGTTACATAGAGAGAAGTGACCTTTTGACTTAGCTGTCAGTAAATCATTTGTCACTTTAGTGAGGGAGGTTTCAAGGAAGTGGAGGATGATTGCAAAGGGCCAATGAGGGGGTGAGAGGAGAGAAAGTGGGTTTGAAATTTATAAACAAGCTGTTTATACTGCTTGAAAGCAAGATGGAGAAGAAAAGGGGGGGCGTAGTTGAAGATGGAAGTAGGGTCGAGAGATATTTTCTTAGGGATATGAGAAACAAGTTCATGATTGAAGATTAAAACATGTTAGTGGAGAGGGGAAGGTTGAATAGGTGAGTTGGGTGCAGGCAAGTGTTGTGAGAATGGAGCAGAAAAGTTAGGTTGGATAGAGTCAACTGGACAGGTTGAGGGAGAGGAGGAAAAGAGAAAAGTGAAGACCTCATCCTTGGTAATGGGAGAGAAATTACTAAGGGTGGGTAGGGGAGTTGAGGTGAAGATAGGTGTGTGGTACCGAATCTAGTGAGAATAGATTTCTTGATGGATGGCATCGATTTTGCCTTTGAAGTAGATGGTGAAGTCATGAGCAATAAGGGAAGAAGGGGAGGGTGGTGGATAAGCGGGATGAAGGTGGCAAAAAGGCAATAGAGCTTGTTCAACTGACTGGGTATTAAAGAATTAAAGCAAGTTTGTTTGGTAAGAGAGAAGGTAGTTTAGTAAGATGAAAGTATAAATTTTTAGCAGAGGAAGACTTTTTCAGGTGGTGAGTCTGTTTGGAATACCATGGTTGGCGTTTGGACCACAATGTGTGGCTGTGGCTGTACCTGCCTTGTGTATGTGTGAGTATAGTGTTGTAAAAAGAGACATTAAGACAGAAATAGGAAAGCATAGTGGTATAAATGAGGCTGGGAAGTGGATTGGTCGGCGACTTTTTGGAATAACTTTGGGTGGAAGGATTTGAGTGCAGAGAGTGATGCAAGATGAGATATGAGGTTGGAGAGGCCGAGTTGAAGAAGCTGGAAATGAAGCATATATGGAAGAAGGAGATGTCTATGGGGTATCTATGGGGAGTCCATTGTAGTGAATGGTAGATGACGTTCACTGGGAGATACCAAAGGAGGATGTAAGTGATCAGCGTTTATAGGTTGCAGAGTTTGTAGGGTTGTCTATGGAGATATTGATGTCCCCTAGACTGAGAATGAGTAGGTCAGTGGATAGGAAAAGAGAGAGACAGTTTGCCAAGCTGTCAAAGGAATTGGGAGACTAAGCTTGGGTTGCAATAGATGACATTGACATGGAGGTGGAAGGGAAAGAAGGGACAGGTGATATGAACATCTAAGGAGGAGAAGGACATTAAGGGTTCCTACTGTAATGATTCTGAAAAGGCAGTCAGGAGAGAGTAGGAAGCCTACTCTACCACCTTGTTGTTGACCGGGTCAAGGAGTGTGGCAAGGAGACTGAATGAATTAGAGAGGAATTAGTCATGGATGGATGTGAGTTTGTACATACAAGACCAAAGCACACATGATAAAATATAATGGCTACACATCTTATTCAAGTTGCAAATAATATTTTATATATTATTCACAAAGAATCAGGAAGCAGGTAAAACCAGAGGTCAAATATTCGTTTTTGAAACGGGATTTGCACAGACTCGTACAAGATCCTTTCTTCATATAAACCCATGAAAGGTAATCATGGGAAAGATGACATTTGTGCACAAGAAAATTCCTAATGAAGGAAAGCAGATATATCGGTCAGGAGCCGTAGCGGCTACGGGCACCGCCGTGACTCCCCGCACCTTGTCTCTGGCGTTTCGGCCATCGCTATGACGTCGTTTATGCCACACAGGTTGCCATAACAATGTCTAGACTAGACTTTTCATTCTCTTTAGGACTCTTTCAGTTATATATTTTTTATTACAGGTGTATTTTCCAGCAACCAGCTGTAGAATATCACACAAAATGTATTCACTTTTTCACTGCAAGTTTAAGTCTCCTGCATGTTTGCTGAATTTTCACATTGTGGGCCTGCTTCATTAAGGCATGCAAAACAAACGTAATCTGCTTTTTTTAAATGTAAATCAGACATATGCACGTCCGTATTCAAATAGAAGCAGATGCGAAGAAATGTCTCTTGATATTAATAATGTAGGGCCTGACTCATTATCGATCTTATCTGCCATTTTTTGCGGATCGAAGAAAAATCTTCTCTGCGTATGCCCAGAAAAAGGGAGATAAGAAGGAAAGTCCATTGCGTAAGTTAAGAATTTCTGAAGTTAAGATGAAAATCCTTCTTAACTGCACTTAAGAAGTTCTCCCAACCAGTGTCGGACTGGGGCATGAAGGGCCCACCGGGGAACTGCAACACTAGGGGCCCACCAGAGGGGGTGTGGTCAGCCATCATAGAGGCGGGACCTGACACCAGAGGGGGAGTGGTCAGTCCGCAAAGAACAGCTAGCACCTTAGTGTAGTATATAAAGCATAGAGTGTGTATATAAAGAATACACAGTCTTGACCTGCATATTTACCTTCTGCTATTTATCACTATGCTGTAGCATTGTGTGTGCAACTGCCTTTATAAAGCCTAAGTTCCAGCTCAGCATTAACACAATTAAATAAAAATAATGTTGCCTGTCTGACAGGAAGTCATTGACTAAGACTCAGACTGTCACAAAAGCAAATCAGTGGATGTTAGCCTAATAATGTATGGATTTATTTTATTAATTCAATGGGGAAAAAGTTAATGAAGTCTTAAAATTAGAGACCTGCTTAGTCCTATAGCAATATGCAAAATCATATTCCCTGTAAATATATATATTTGCGAAATGTGCTAAACATACTTGCATGACAAAATGTTTCTTAGCTGACAACTGAAGAATTTGCATTCATTTCTAACAGTGTAACTGAGATTTTCTGTTTTGGAATAATAAATGCCCAAGCATGTTGCATAACATACCTCTAACAGAATTTAGGATCTCAAATAAATTACTACTGGTTTCTAATGATGGGTCAACTGAAACCCGTTAGCTGCATTTTACAAAATAAAAAAGGAAAAGCGAAAAAGAAATAGGAGGAGTAGTTTCACTGCAATGAAATGGGATTATCGTGTCCGGACAGGCAGGGTGCAGACCTCTGCCCCGTATCCAGAATCCTCTAGGTAATAATCAATCACCAGCTCCCAGGTACAAGGGAGAGAAGATGCCCCCTAATGCAAAACATCCCCAGGCAGTCGGAGCTATATCATTCTAAACAACACCCGAGGGCATAAAACAAAAAGCAGATGTGTTTTCTAACATTCTGCATTCTCAACTTATTTAATACAGTAAGCAATATCCATTCTCCTCCTCATCGAGCCAGTCCTATGACACACCGAAATACATTATGAAGTACATTAGACAGCATACAGTCTACTTGGTAACTGGGCACTAAGCAAATATACCTGATAGTTGTAGCGCTATGCAGAGCCGTAACTAGAGATTTTAGTGCCCTGGGCGAGAAAGAGCAATGGCGCCCCCCCCACCCAACCCGATCTTGTTAGGTGTAGTTTGCCTTTCTCTGCCGTGACAAACGCTCTATATTGCGCCCTGGGAGGTCACACTGCTCTAATTACAGCCCAATGTGTATAATTAATAAACACAAAACAAGAAAAAAATATTCTAACAATAACTAATATTAGCTATTACAATAGCAAGCCTGCACAACCAGTGGCTCATCTCTATGACCGTTCCACAAGTGTATCACATCCTGTAATTACAAATGTATTTTGATTATAATGGGACAGTCCCGTATTTAGCACTCTATGCTTGTCCCGCGGGTGGGTACATTGGAGGAGGGAAAATGCTAATGGGCAGACTAGCGATTTACAAAATCAGGGTTATCGCTGTCAATAAACCTTTCATGTTTAAAGTGAAAAGAAAAAACTATCTTGGGCAAAAACTCAGATTTTTACTGGTAATGGGCCTGTGGAGTGTGGAGTTTTTAGGTTCTCGTGGGTTTCCTCCCACAATCCCAGAACATACTGGTAGGTTAATTGGCTGCTATCAAATTTACCATAGTCTCTCTCTCTGTCTGTCTGTGTGTGGGTATGTTAGGGAATTTAGACTGTAAGCTCCAATGGGGCTGGGACAGATGTGAGTTCTCTGTAAAGAGCTGCGGAATTAGTGGCGCTGTATAAATAAATGGTGATGATGAATTGTAGAACTCTTATTTTATTCAAGTGTATGAACAGAAAATACTTATATAGGTTACTTAAGTCATTTCTTAGAACCCCTCATGTGTTTGGAGAAAGAGCAACACTGTGCAGACATGACACAGTAGATAAGTTTTAGTGGCTGCTGCTGTACAGGATGTTTTGATGATGAGACTGGCCATATCCTAGTTTGTAAGTGGGACAGACTGCTCCATTTCACATGGTCTTCCCATACTGACTGCAGAGGTCAGGTCTCAGTGTCATGAATCTCCAGAATTGCAGAGCTATATATCTGCCTAGAACAAAGTAAAGGTATTTAACAGTGACCTCTCTTCCACGCTTTATAAGTCAGACACTGGCATTCTCTGCTTGCATTATAGCGTTATTGGTCATTAACATGATAATGGATGGGTTACCTCTCACTGCCAATCTTGTCTGGAGAAGAAGCTGCAAGATACGAGTCCATGTAAGAACTAAGAAAAGTGCACATACACCCAGAAAAGGAGGGGGGAGAGGAAAGACCTAGAAGAGACATGGTGATAGATAAATAAAAACAGACAGGCAGACACACGGTGAGGGAGGAGTGGAAACAGCAGAAAATCAGGGGAAGGAGCCGTGCACAATGTAGAGGAGGAGCTGAGAGGTCAGGGGGCGCCTGTGTGACGAGTGGTCGCATGCTGCTTCTATACAGAAACAGGCAGCATGCGGCCACATATACAGAGATACGGGGGTAATCCTGATTGTGAACAGCTGGGGAAAACACATAGTTGTGTACAGCAAAGAATGGGCGGCCATTGCGCCCCCCTCAGCGGCCACACCACCCTCGTTACGGCCCTGGCGCTATGAGACCCACCTAAAAGAAGAGAAGCGTTCTGTGCCGGGCAGTGCAGCTCTGTTGTGCCAAGGTTCTGTGGCAGTGATCAGTACACTGTGAGACTGGTTTTCTCTCTTGACTATAACTTCCGCCTCTGTTTTATATCACTGCTGCTCTCTTGGGTGTTCTCTTCCTCTGTCTACCTCACACGGGGACTGTCCACTTGCATATTGCTGACTAGGGAGGGGGGCGATAGCAAGCAGCGGGGACACCGGTGATGACCTCCAGGTAAGCTCCGCCCATGAGGAAAAGGGGGTGTGGCCATAAGGTAGCCGGGCCTACCGGTGATTTAACCGGTAGCCTACTGGGCAAGTCCGGCGCTGCTCCCAACACTTAAGAAAAAAGGTTTGGGAAAGGGAGGGGAATGGGCAGAGATTGGGCAGAGATCGTACTGACCTAAGAAGAGTAGGCATTTACCTTTAGATCCGTCGGATCGATAAGAAGAAATGCTCACAGTTTTTCTTGCTTAAACTTAAGGAAGCTCAGGGTCATGTTTAAGTCCCAAAACAGCTATAGCAGCTGCGATCAATAACAACACTAAACGGTTCAAAAAAAATCGCTCATTTAAAACGCCCACAACTAAATATGCACAACATACATCTTAATTCACTCAATTTTTTTTTATTTTTTTTTATTTTATATTAATATCAAACATTAAAAAATGTACTCTTTTTTAAAAAACAACCATGGTGGATGCACAGTTGTAGTAAATTGCAATGTAAAGTGGTTGATGTGTAATATCTAATAGCCTATACCTTTTTTGATATTTTTTTTAAAAAAAGGCTAATAATATGCTAATAATAATAAGAAAGACAACAGGTTAGTTTATTAAAATTGTACGGATAAGTTGTGCAATCTTGCATAAGGGACGTAAAGGAAATCCACACAAACATGGGAAGTATATATAAACTCCACACAGATAAGGCCGTGAGTGAGGATTCAAACTCAAGTCCCCACTGTTGAGAGGTGGATTGTCTAACCACTAAGCCAATGTGCAAATGTGTGAAAAATGTGTGCATGATATAGATTACAATGAAAAGCTGAGCATGAACTTCTCTCATAACAAACTTTTTTCTTTTAGAATTTTTATTAATGTCAATAATTATACATTAAAATGTTCTAGCCCTAAATCCTTGGTACATGCACAGTTTAAATTTTGACATGCAATATAGGCATATTCCACAAAATGGGAATTAAACTCATGACCCCACTGATGAAAAGTGCATTGTCTAACCACTAAGACAACGTGCTAATTGAGCAATACATACATTATATAGACTTGAATGACAAGCAGCATGTTTGAAAGTCCAATTAGGTAAAACTAAATGTGAGTACATAAACCATAAACCAAGTTTAGAATGCTTCTAAAAACAGACAACACAACACATGCACTACTGCCAACATGAAGGTTTAAGGATAAACAATAAAGAATTACATACACACATTCTCTTGTTGTCCGACATGAAAAAGGTGTCATGTGTAATTTAGAATTGTAAATAACTGTGGATGCGAATTTAATGGCTAATTGTTTGGAAACATAAATATCCATGCATGATACAATGCTATAGACAGAACAAACGCCAAAACATATACTAGCGTACTTTTCTATAAGTAACACATTGGCGCAAACCCACAGAAACATGGGGGTATACAAAGTCCACACAGATACAGGCATGATTGTGGATTCGAACTCATGACCCTACTGCTGCAAGCTCATTTGTCTAACCTGGCGGTTCCCAAAGTGTGCGCCGCAGCTCCCAGGGGTGCAGAGGCGCTGTAACAGTGGTGCCGCCGAGGCCAGAAAATTAAAAAATATAAATACTTACCAATCCGGCGGAGCCTGGGACCCAGCATCCTCCTTCCTCCTCACTTCTCACTGAATGATGACATCACGCCCTTCAGTGAGAAGCGACAGGAGAGAGGTGGCTGCTGGGTCCCGGGCGCAGCCGGATTGGTAAGAAAACAGAAGATAGAAGAAAGAAGGCCAAGTATGGTAAGTAAAGAAAGGGGAAGGGAAATGGTTATAGGAAACACCAATGGAGCAGCAAAAGAATGAAGGAGGGGGCAAAGGAAGGATGAAGAGAGGCAGTGTGAGGATGAAAAGGGTAGGAGTGAGGATGAAGAGGGGCAGAGTAAAGATGAGGGGGGCAGAGTGAGGATGAAGAAAGGCAGAGTGGTGATGAAGAGGGCACAGAGTGTGTGTGGATGAATGAGGGCACAGAGTGTGTGTGGATGAAGGAGTGCGCAGAGTGTGTGTGAATGAAGGAGGGCAAAGAGTGTGCGGATGAAGGAGGGCACAGAGTGTGTGGATGAAGGAGGGCACCGTGTGATCGTGAATGGGCACAGTGTGATTTTTGTACATGTTGTTTTATTTTGTTTGATCTTATTCCTCTTAATATTAGCTGTAAATTATTCTTTGACAGAAATATAATTGAAAAAAATATATAAAAATATTCTTATCCCTTGGATTTATGCGTGTTATTTTTGCAAACAACTTACAAAGTATTTCTGTGCTGACCTAAATACTTATTACGTTATTTTGACCCAACTACTTATAAAACAGGACTGCTCGGTAATTATTTTGGAGAGGTGCCTTGAAAAAATTATGGAGACTCTAAGGGTGTCCCCGAACTGAAAACATTTGGGAACCACTGGTCTAACCAGTAGGGCTTACTTCAGATTGAAACAAACATACAATACAGGCACTAGTGGCAACCTAAAGTGTTAATGAGCATAATTAATTGAACAATTGCACACATCTTCTTAGTAACAGACATAAAGGATCATGTTTTGTTTAATAAAAATCTAAATATGAAAACATATGCTAATGCATTTCAGAATAATTCACAATCATAAATAAAAGCGAACATTTTTTAAACATTATAAAAGTAAACAACAGATTTCTGTAACCACCGTTGCATAGACTCAGCATCAGATCTCGCCATCTGATATCACAGTGGGCCATACAACTGCATATACTTGTCTCATTACAATCCGCTATAAAAGACTACTTCATGCACACTTGAAGTTGGTTAGGAGTCTATAGTGGAGTTTACGGGTGCTGATTTGTATAGTGGACTTTTATTTGCATTGAGAGTTATATTTTAAGCTTTCTGTTTTATAGACACTTTAAAAGTTTGTGTTTGTAAGATATTTTATTTTCCACAATAACAGTGCATCTCTATTTTCATATGTATAAATGTGTGTGTTGTTTGTATTATAAATTCTAACCCCTTTTTTTGGGGGGGGGGGGGGGGGGGTGGTGTGAAGCTTTTCAATCTAATATCTATTAAGATGATTGGCAGGCCACTTCAGGTTCCAGACTGATTTGTAAGGTAAGATTCTTTACTATGGTTTATATCCCACTTTTAAAATTCTCTAACATTCTAAAAATCCAATTGTTTGGTGATGAAAGTAAAGACCTGTTTCATTTTACGAAACATATACAAATGCATGCACCAGATAGACTGGACTTAAAAATATGGTTACCTTTGAAATCTGCAATTTTGAAATCATGCTGTAAGGGCTTCCTTTGCCCCTGCTGAGATTATCAGATGTGACTTTTATAGCCATAGCACTTAGAAAAAGAATGATGATGCTTGATTGTTAGTGTTTAAGTTAAATTAGAACAAGCTAAAGGCTTTCATTGATGAACTACCAGACCTTATCTAGGACATGTCTGCCTCACCTGAAAAATATTCAGTAATTAAGCATAGTCTGTGTTAATCATATATCTGACTCACTATGTGAATTTTCTTTTCTGCTCAGGTAAAGTACATAAACTGTGTTGTGTGTTTATTGATTTTAAGGCACTGATTTGTCAATGTTTTCTAATGGAGATTCCTTGCATTCGCTTTCATTTTGAGGATAAGTGAGAAACAGACACCATTTTAGTAAATATCTAAATGTTTGCAATTTATTCCAACAGACCTTATGACCCAGCTGTCAGCCGGAGCACAAAGGAGGTGCGGCAAGGATCATTTCATGGAGGAAGATCAACACATGAAGGAGTTGCCTTTTGCAGCATGTAAGTATCTATAGTTAACAATGTTATTCCTTTTAGGTTATTTGGGGACCTGTGTTACAGTTAAGGCATGAGAAATTGTAGATTTTACAGCTTCAAAGTATAGGTGAGTATAAAGTACACACAGCTCAGTAGTATTTTGTTTCAAAATGGCCTAAGGTTGATCGCTTTATCTCTAATATTTTAAACAGATAAAGAAGACAGCTATTATGGGTTCCAGTATGACCTGCCTTGCAACACCTCTAACCAATGGGATAAAACCAACGTGCATATGTTTGTATTTGATATTTGTAATTTATTTTTTTTACAAAGGAGTTTGTATTTTCATTTGGTTTTCATTTTGTGTTTCATTTGAGTACTGCAATCATGTTTATAAATGAATATTAATATATTTTTTTGCAATATTCATTCTCCTGTAACTCTCTGCTGCTTTGAACAAGGTTTAACATCCTCTTCTTCTACACATCCTTCACTCCATTGTCCATCTAGACACAGTTTTCTGCTGGGTCACTTCCCACCTCTCTAACTGCACCTGTAGTGTACCCACCTCTGGCACATTCTCCCTTCCACTCTCACTCTCTATTGAGGTCTCACAAGGCTCCTTTTGAAATTTTGCCTAGGGCGCTGAGAACCCTAGCACCGGCCCTGGGAGCAGGGCAGACACCTTCCTTGCCTATAAACATAAACCAACCCAAAACAGAATTATCTCAATTAAGGCAAAAGATGGAACATTAGTATATGACCTGAAAAAAATAGCAAACCAACTCCAAGATTATTATGTGTCATTATACAATCTGGGTACAGAAGCTGATGACTTACAAATATCTGAACTGAAACAGTCACACAGACTCCGATGAGCTCTGTTTATGACATTGTCCCCCTCTCCTCTATCTCTCACCTTCCTCAATGTCCTGTCCATCCCCTTGTTGTGTTTCTACATTCCATCTTACTCACTACGACCTTCACTCTTTCTCATCCTCTCCAATCTTAACCTCTCTTCACAAATTTTCAGGGTAATGAGAATCTGGGGGCTTTTCCGTGCTTTGTCACATTGCTAATGGTCTTGAGTTTTGCACACATAAGGCAAATCATACAAAGTGCTATGTGCATGTAACCCAATGCATTTAAACACACCTAATTATAACACTTGAAATAAGACCAGTCCTATTTTCCCCAGTTCATTTAACTTAGTTATGATGTTTTTTTTTCTTTAGCTGGACTCACAACATTGAAATGAAGTAATACAAGATAGACCTCCATATTAGCCAATATCCTGGAGCTCTTTGTTACCTCTTGGAGTATTGTGTTCTCTATTTTTTTGCTGGAGGACAACTTCAGGGATGACTAAAGCTGGTTTTAAATTTCCTCCATTTATACACTATCTGCCTGACCATGGAATGGTGCAGTGAAGTCTTTCGCAATGGTTATATAACCCTTTCCACCCTTTCCAGAAGCATGACTGGAAGTCCTTTTCTCTTGTCTTCATCAATCTCGTTGACAGAGGCACGATTCACTTTCACAAAACTATTTACCTGTTTTAACTGTTTTGGTGACAACTCTAGTATGCTTTTTGACAGGTTGTGCACTAAGATGGAGGCTTAGAGGGACACTCGTTATTTTTGCTGGAAAAAAAAAAATTATTAGGTGCAATGTTTTGTGACTACTGCAGAGCAAACCTGATATTTAAATGGGCAATCTCGAGGCATGCACTTAATTTGAGAAGAGCCTAAGAGCTATTTCAAAGTAGAAACGGGTTTTATTTTTCCCGACTGAAATGTGGTAGGAATGTAGATTTCCCTTGAGAATCCGTGCCCCAAAAAATGTTTGGTGACCAAAATTAGATTTGTATTAGATGCTTTGGATAATTTTAGGTAAATATACAAATGTATTTGATAAATAGATATGCTCATTCAGAATTAAATAGCCTGTACTTGAAAAATAAACTGCTTAAAGGTATATTACTAACCATAGAATTTACAGGTGTTTTGCTCATGTATTACATATGTGCACACTAGATGTAGTCAAAAGTTTCTAACCAGTTTAAAATTTGATTCAATTTCACTGTTTGGCAAACCCAAACATGCTCACGGCACAATTGACTATGGATTCTGATTCGAACTTGCAGTTTGAAAATTGTAGCTCACTTTTGCCATTTACAGTTCATGTTCAAGGTTTGCTGTTTGCCATATGAGTTGAAATTAGTGGGATTATTTAAAATTTTAAACACAATCAAAATATTTTTTTTTATCTTAATATAAAAGTAGTTTAGCATTTCTTTAACTAAATTGTGGGCACTTATGTGTTTGCAATTTGTCATTACCTGTTCAATAAAAAAAACACACAAATTATTCAAGTTTAATTGAAACACTGTCAAACCACCTGATGATTTTTAATCTGTTCTAAAATTGTAGAAATCCCAACCAATTTTCAAATTTTAGAACTGATTTGCCAAGCTGGTACGTGAATTGAACTTTGACTGGTTCAAGCATAACTAGTGCACACCCACTTCCCTATATGTGAAGTGCCCCTATGCAAATGCTCTTCATGAACATTTGCATAATTGTCTCCCGAGTTGAAGTGCAAATTTCAGAAAGAAAAAACATCTCACTGCATATTTTAATTTTAGAACCACCCCTTTATTAATCTGAAGTTAAAAGCAATAAAATGAAAATCAAAAGTATGTGTCAAATATTAGTTGAATGTAGAGATGCTCGGGCTTGGATCTGCAATATTCAGGTTTTCGGAAAACCAAGTACCGAGCCGACACTTTCACGTGCCCTCGGAACTGAAAACAAGGCAAAACAATCTTGCTGCATTGTCGGATCTCGCAAGAATTGGAATTTATAAGTACCGTCCTCCACGGAGATCCAGTGCCATTCCACAAACAGACACAAAAGGGATAGCAGCGTTCTTGTCAGTCTCCAGTGCAGTTGGCCCGCATCATAGCTAAAACAGAAAGAGGAGGGGTGGCAGTGTTCTTGGCAGTCTCCAGTTACATTGTACTGTGCCATAGCTCACATTGAAACAGGAGGGAAGGCAGTTTTCTTCTTATCAGTCTCCTATCCAGTGACATTGCTATGTGCCATAGCTCATACAGAAACAGGAGGGGTGGCAGAGTTCTTATAAGTCTTCAGTGACATAGCTGTGTGCCATTCCTCATACAGAAACAGGAGGGGTGGCAGTGTTCTTGTCACTCTTCTGTTTCCAGGCACATTGTGCTTGTCAATCTCTAGTCTCAGTGCCGTTGGTCACACAGAAACAGGGTTAGCAATGTTCTTGTCACTCTCCATTCTCAGTGCAATTGGTCACACAGAAACAGGGTAGCAGTGTTCTTGTCACTCTTCAATGTCCAGTCACATTGCTCTGTGCCATCGATATGGATTTGTAACGAACTGCCTCCTGGACTCTTGGACTTTATTATTTGTTTCTTTTATGTGTTGCAGCAGTACCGCTATTCACCAGAGGTGCTGTTATTGTGCTTTACTTGTTTGTATCAGGGGTTAACCTGCCCTGTAATTATTCCTTGCACCTGGGTGTGTCCCTTCTTAAATCTGTCTCTCTCAGCAGTCTTTGCTGGTTATTGTTGTCCCATCCTGTTGTCATCCTGAGGTTATTCTCTGTGGTCACTTCCTCCTGTTTGTGCTCCTGAATTTATGCTGCTGGAGATCTATCTCAACATACAATCTGCTGACCTGTTCCATATGTGAACCTGGGACTTATCTGTGCATTTCCCTGTGCATGCTGCTTGGAATATTTCCTCACCTCCCATTTACCTGCAACTGCTGTATATCTGGTAAATTCTGCAAGCTATTATGTCATCAACTGTTCATACTCTCCGGCAATAAACATTGTTTGTTTTTTCACCTATCCATGGCTCCTTAGCTGTATTTCTATATTGATCCGTGACAGTATAACCAGCCCACAAACGCAGAATAACAAACAAGTTGTGTCTATACTGTGCCAGCAATGCACATCTCTTGCAGGACTGTCCTATCCGTAGACCCCGTCAGCTTACTGAACCATCCCCTGTTGTTTCCACTCGGCATTCCAAATTTGTTTATGCTCCACCATTTCTGTTCTCTGGGAAGAGACTCAATCTGCCAGCTCCAGCCGCCTGCCCTGAGGCGCCAGCTCCAGCCGCCTGCCCTGAGGCACCAGCTCCAGCCGCCTGTACTGAGTTGCCAACAGCCTCTGTCTCCTGTTCTGAGGTGCCAGCCTCTGTCTACTGTTCCGAGGTGCCAGCCTCTGTCTCCTGTTTCGAGGTGCCAGCCTCTGTCTCCTGTTCCGAGGTGCCAGCCTCTGTCTCCTGTTCCGAGGTGCCAGCCTCTGTCTCCTGTTTCGAGGTGCCAGCCTCTGTCTCCTGTTCCGAGGTGCCAGCCTCTGTCTCCTGTTCCGAGGTGCCAGCCTCTTTTTCCAGCCCTGAGGTCCCAGCCTCTGCCTCCAGCTCTGAGTCTGCTGCCACTGTGTCCGGTCCTGAGTCTGCTGCCACTGTGTCCGGTCCTGAGTCTGCTGCCACTGTGTCCGATCCTGAGTCTGCTGCCACTGTGTCCGGTCCTGAGTCTGCTGCCACTGTGTCCGGTCCTGAGTCTGCTGCCACAGTGTTTGGTCCTGAGTCTCCTGCCCCGGTGTCCGCTGCCACGGTGTCCAGTTCCGAGTCTTCAGCCGCTGTCTCCAGTTCTGAGTCTTCAGCCGCTGTCTCCAGTTCAGAGTCTTCAGCCGCTGTCTCTCTTCTTGAGCTACTGCCTGCTCCAGAGGGGGCGCTGCCCTTAAAGCCTGCTCCAGAGGGGGCGTTGCCCTTAAAGCCTGCTCCTGAGGGGGTCCTGTCCCTCCAGTCTGCTCCAGAAGAGTTTCCATGTCTATGCGGTTCAGCCCGAGTTGCCTGTCCATCTGGTTCAGCCCGAGTTGCCTGTCCATCTGGTTCAGCCCGAGTTGCCTGTCCATGCGGTTCAGCCCGAGTTGCCTGTCCATACGGTTCAGCCCGAGTTGCTACTCTATGCGGTTCAGCCCGAGTTGCCACTCTATGCGGTTTAGCCCGAATTGCCACTTGGTGCTGTCTGCTTTGAGGCTTCTCACAGCGGTGTCTGCTCTGTGGCTTCTCACAGTGCTGTCTGCCCCGTGGCTTCTCACAGTGCTGTCTGCCCCGAGGCTTCTCACATTGCTGTCTGCCCTGAGGCTTCTCACAGTGCTGTCTGCCCCGAGGCTTCTCACAGTGCTGTCAGCCCCGAGGCTTCTCACAGTGCTGTCTGCCCCGAGGCTTCTCACAGTGCTGTCTGCCCCAAGGCTTCTCACAGTGCTGTCTGCCCCGAGGATTCTCACAGTGCTGTCTGCCTCGAGGCTTCTCACAGTGCTGTCTGCCCCGAGGCTTCTCACATTGCTGTCTGCCCCGAGGCTTCTCACAATGCTGTCTGCCCCGAGGCTTCTCACAGTGCTGTCTGCCCCGAGGCTTCTCACAGTGCTGTCTGCCCCGAGGCTTCTCACAGTGCTGTCTGCCCCGAGGCTTCTCACATTGCTGTCTGCCCCGAGGCTTCTCACATTGCTGTCTGCCCCGAGGCTTCTCCCAGTGCTGTCTGCCCCGAGGCTTCTCCCAGTGCTGTCTGCCCCGAGGCTTCTCACAGTGCTGTCTGCCCCGAGGCTTCTCCCAGTGCTGTCTGCCCCGAGGCTTCTCCCAGTGCTGTCTGCCCCGAGGCTTCTCACAGTGCTGTCTGCCCCGAGGCTTCTCACAGTGCTGTCTGCCCCGAGGCTTCTCACAGTGCTGTCAGCCCCGAGGCTTCTCACAGTGTTGTCTGCCCCGAGGCTTCTCTCAGTGCTGTACCTGCCAAGTCTGCCGTCCAGTCCAGGCGTGCTGCCAAGCCTTCTGCCCAATCCAGGCCTCCTGCCAAGCCTTCTGCCCAATCCGGGCCTCTTGCCAAGCCTTCTGCCCAATTCAGGCTCCCTGTCAAGTCATCCACCCAGTCCGGGTTGTCTTCTGCCAAAGGTGTCCTGCCTGAGTCCCCAGGGACATATATTCAACTCGAGCTGGACAAGTCTCGTGCTAATTCATCCTCTGTTCCAGACTTCCGACCACCTACCTTTAATGGGGATAGTCAGCAATTTTATGCTCTTATTAAATCTTGTATTTCTTATTTTCCCTCTGTACCCGAACTCCTTGATACCCAACGAAAGCAAGTATTTTACCTGTTATCTAACTTTTCAGGGAAAGCTCTGGAATGGGCAAACTCCTTCATTGAAACCAAAGATCCCATCTTGTATGATTTACAGCTTTTTACAGATGCAGTGATCAAGGAATTTGCTTCAGCACTTGTCGGTCGTACTTCCTGCATGTCTATGGTGCGAACTTCATTGTCTCTAGTTGCCCAACCCTTGAGGCTACCTGCATTTTCTATTCAGTTTGAGCTATCCTGTGTCCCTAAAAAGAAAGCAAATAACAAGAAAGGTAAAAAGAAGAGAGGTGTGACTTCGGGATTCCTGCATTCCTTGGACATGGTTCCCGTACCTTCTCTGTCCATGGATAAGGATTTCTCCACTACATGCCTGATAGTGGACTATGACTCTGACACTTTCAAACACTTTTGGTGATTTAGGCGTCTGGAATCCGCCCTTAAGGGAGGGGGTACTGTAACGAACTGCCTCCTGGACTCTTGGACTTTATTATTTGTTTCTTTTATGTGTTGCAGCAGTACCGCTATTCACCAGAGGTGCTGCTATTGTGCTTTACTTGTTTGTATCAGGGGTTAACCTGCCTTGTAATTATTCCTTGCACCTGGGTGTGTCCCTTCTTAAATCTGTCTCTCCCAGCAGTCTTTGCTGGTTATTGTTGTCCCATCCTGTTGTCATCCTGAGGTTATTCTCTGTGGTCACTTCCTCCTGTTTGTGCTCTTGGATATATGCTGCTGGAGATCTATTTCAACATACAATCTGCTGACCTGTTCCATATGTGAACCTGGGACTTATCTGTGCATTTCCCTGTGCATGCTGCCTGGAATATTTCCTCACCTCCGATTTACTTGCAACTGCTTTATATCTGGTAAATTCTGCAAGCTATTATGTCATCAACTGTTCATACTCTCCAGCAATAAACAATGTTTTTTCACCTATCCATGGCTCCTTAGCTGTATTTCTACATTGATCCGTGACAGGATTCACATCAGTCAACAGAAGATCAGGAGCAACTAGCAGCTGCTAGCACCAGTCATGGTGAGACTAATCCCTCTACACCCTCTGCTATGTTAAACTGCATTGTGGTTTTAAGTTGGGGAAAATTGTAAAAAATAGCTTTTACCTTTTGAAAGAAAAAAACATCTCTCTAATAAAGATGAAAGTTTTCTGTAGAAAAATATAATATTGCCAGCATGCTATTCTACCCAAAATATTAACAAGCATACCAACATCAGCTAGCTCCCTATTCTTAGCTAGATCATAGCACCTGCAATCTACGCTGTCATCATCCTCACCCTCATCAGTGTGTACATCATCCTCACAAAAAATTAATTCACCCCCGCTGGAATCCACCATTATATAAGTCTCTGTACTTTGATGTAATTGCCTGTAATGGCCTTCCTCATGGAATTTGTAGTTCATTTTACAACAGAGCTGTCACAATTTTTGGGCAATTATTTTAGACCAGACCATATGTCAAAATGTTGTGCTGACTCATCTGCATCACCACTGGGTATCTTGGGAAAGCATAGTTTTTCCTAGCAGCAGTCGCCAAAGAATCTGAGGGAGGAGACATTGTCGTGTCATGTACCACTTGAGTTGTCAGCTTGCTGACCAGGAGCTCATTGCATCTCTTGAGATCTGGGACAGTTGGAAACAAAAAGAAGACATAGCTCTTAATCCTAGGGTCATGCACAGTTGCCAAAATGTAGTGATCTGATTTCAATATGTTGATGACTCTCAGATCCTGGCAAAGCGAATAAAGTAATTGATCTACAAGTCCTACATAGTTAGCGGAATTGCTTTGTTTCATCTCATTCTTTAATTTCTCTAGCTACTTATCTAAAAATCTAATTAGGGGAATTACTTGACTCAAGCTAACAGTGTTTGAACTCACTTCACAGGTGACTACTTAGTATTGTCCACTGTGTTGGACTAAAGTACATTCCCCTCAAATTCTATTCTTCTTGCAGCTGCTGCAATTTCCTACATTCTGTTGCAGAATGCCGAATATGACCTAAATTATTTCGGGACACAGACAGCATCTCTTGAATGTCACTGTCATTTTCTTAAAAGCTCTGTACCACCAAGTTGATTGTGTGAGCAAAACAGAAAATGTGATGGAATTCTTCTTGATGTAATGCTCTCACAATATTGGTGGCATTAACAGAGATTACATATTCTTAGGAGAGTCCAAGCAGGATAAGCAATGTTGTAATGACATCCCTTAGTTTTTCAAACAGGTTGTCAGCGGTATGCCTCTTTGTGTAGCCGGTGATACACAAATTGAGTATACCACTTTGTATCTGCAACAGGATGAGGGGGATAGTTGTGTAGCTGACAACAGTGCTAATGAGGATGTTGATGAGGATGATGTTGTTTATGTAAGTCCTAGACCAGTGGAAGCAGTTCTTGCCAGTGATAAGAAGAAGGCCATTGTCATGCCTGGGCATAAGACCATAAGACCAAAAAAATCCACCTCTTATGTGTGGAATTATTTTTACTCAAAACCTGACAACAGTTGTCTAGCCATTTGAAATGTTTGTAAAGCCACAGTCGTTAGAGTTAGGGGCCTTAACCATCTAGGAACCTCATCCATGTTACGCCAATTGAAGCGAGTTCATGGAAAGCTCTTATCACACGCCGGGTGTGCGGGCAGCACACCCGACACCTGGCAGACTTACCTGGCTCCGGCGCTCCGCTCCGTCCTGGGCGCCACCATCTTGCATGCGCAGACCTGACAGCTTCTTTGAAACTTCTACTCTCCTCTCATTGGTGGATTCTAATGGCGCTTAGTTTAAAAGGCACTTCCTCCTTACCTACAGTGCCTGTTCTTTGAGTCACCTCCTGGTGATAGAAGTGGCTTCCTGTTAGCTTCCAGCTATTCTCTTCCATCCTAGTCTGCAGAGCTGACGCTCATCTCTGGACATCGTCTCTACATTTGACTACAGAGCTGATGCTCATTCTACTGAACTTTTTACCACATAGTGGTCTGCAGAGCTAACACTCATTCTACTGGACTCTCCGCCACCTGGTGGTCTGCAGAGCTAACGCTCATTCTACTGGACTCTCCTCCACATAGTGGTCTGCAGAGCTGACACTCATCTCCGGGCATCGTCCCTACGTTTGTCTACAGAGCTGACGCTCATTCTACTGAACCTTTTACCACATAGTGGTCTGCAGAGCTAACGCTCATTCTACTGAACTTTTTACCACATAGTGGTCTGCAGAGCTAACAGCTCATTCTACTGGACTCTCCGCCACATAGTGGTCTGCAGAGCTGACGCTCATTTCCGGACATCGTCCCTACGTTTGTCTACAGAGCTAACGCTCATTCTACTGAACCTTTTACCACATAGTGGTCTGCAGAGCTACCGCTCATTCTACTGGACTCTCCGCCACATAGTGGCCTGCAGAGCTGACGCTCATCTACGGACATCATCCCTACGTTTGTCTACAGAGCTGACGCTCATTCTACTGAACTTAACACCACATAGTGGTCTTCAGAGTTACACCGAACTGCATCATCTTCTTTGCCTTTACTTATTATAATTACCACTCTTACTACGGTACATCTGCCGAGTCTCTTCGTAGGAACCGTGACAGCTCTTAGGAAATCAAAAACTTAGCCTAAAAAATACCAACATGCAATCCAGCATCAGCTACCTCCCTTCTCTCAGCTACATCCCAGCACCTGCATTCTACACCCTCAACCACTTCATCATCAATATTGACACTAGTGATTGGAGTTAGTACTGCATTCAAGTTGCTAAGGCTAGATTTCTCCTCCCCTATCCAGGATTCCTCAGAAGAATCCTTGAGGGTTAGGCCCATTGCTGCAGATCCTGCTGCTGGGGGGGATCTTCAACTCAGAAGCAGACCAAGAAGAAGTCTACTAGTAGTTTACAACAACTGATTGTTAAACAATCCTTTGCAAGAGGAAGAAAGTATGAAAGCTGTCACCCAGGTGCAAAGCAGATCACAGAAGCCATGACAACTACACTAGTATTAGATTTGCATCCAAATTCCACAATTAGTGCAGCTGGTTTTAGACAGTTAATTGAGCTCCTGTGTCGCCATTACCAAATTCCTTCACAACACCCTTCTTCTAGAAAAGCAGTTCTTAACCTCTACCAGAAGGTTTTAAAAAATGTAATTATTGAGCTACAAAATGACATTCTACCCACTGTACACTTAACCACAGATATGTGGAAAAGGGGAACTGGGCAAACTAAAGATTATATGACTGTGAGAGCCCACTGGGTTGGTGAATCAGGGAAAGCCATTTAAGGTTGACTTGTGTTTCAAGGAGAGTAATTCCGAGAGGGAACAGTCTCGGCGCAGTATGGTTCGCCTAGCTCCCAATTTCCAATTTTCAGCAGCATGTACCCAACGCCAGATTTTTCAGAGGCAGGCTAATCTGTGTATCACCGGCTTCACTAAGAGGCAAATCACGGACAACCTGTTAGAAAAACTAAGGGATGTCATTGCTACATGGCTTATCCCACATGGACACTCCTGAGGATATGTGATTTGATTTCTGATAATGCCATCAAAATTGTGAGAGCGGGGTGGATTCCATCACGTTCCCTGTTTTGCTCACACAATCAAGTTGGTGGTCCAGAGCATTTTAAAAAAAATGGCAGTGACATGCAGGAGATGCTGTCTGTGTCCCGAAATATTTTGGGGCATTTTAGGTAATTACAGCATGTAGGAGATTGCAGCAGCTACAAGAATAATACATTTTGCCCTGCCACCAACTGAAACAAGAGGTAACAAGGTGGAATTCCACCCTTTATATGCTTCTGAGGATGGAGGAATCAGGAAAAGCCATTCATGCTTACTCAACAAAACATGACATTATGAAAGAAGAGGGAATGTACTTCAGTCCAGCGCAGTGGAGAATACTTTCTGTGTTGTGCAAGGTGCTGAAACTATTCAAAGTCGTCACCTGTGAAGTGAGTTCAGACACTACTATCTTGAGTGAAGTCATTCCCCTAATTAGACTTTTGGATAAGTAGCTAGAGAAATTGAAGTAGGAGAATGAAACAAAGAAATTACGCTAAGTATGTCGGACTTTTAGATCAAGTACTTTATTCGGTTCGCCAGGATCCAAGAGTTATCAACATCTTGAAATCATTGAAAACATTTTGGCAACTGTGTTTGATCCTTAGTTTAAGAGCTATGTCTTCTCTCTGTTCCCAACTTACCCAGATCTCAAGAGATGCCTGGAGCTCCTGGTCAGCAAGTTGAGAGATAAAATGGTGCATGACATGACGATATCTCCTCCTTCAGTTTCTCAGGCAACTGCTGCTAGGAAAAAAATAGCTTTCCCAAGAGACCCAGTGATGATGCAGATGTTACGACTTACCTTGTCCGTCGCTCCGTCCGGAAGCCGCACTTCCGGTTTTCGTGATCACGTGACCGCAACTTGGAGGCGGTCATGTGATCACATCCAGAGGCGGGGAATTTGAATCCCCAATAATATTTAAAACCCTCTCTGACACTCGCTGAGTGTCAGAGCAACACTTACTTGTTACTGACTCCTGTTCTTCGTGGATCCCTGTGTCTCCAGTCTTCTGTGTCTGCCTGTGTGTGACCCTGCTTGTTTCCACTATTCTGGCTCTCCAATCCCTGCGTACCGACCCGGCTTGCTGACTACCCTTTTATTCTTGTGACCCGTGTACCAAACTGGCCTGATTGACTCCGAGTTGCCTCCTGATTCTGCCTTCCGCCATTCCTGTGTACCGAACCGGCCTGATTGACTCCGCATCTTCTGCTCCTACCCCGCTGCACTACATCTTGGGGCGAACCTGAGGACCGTGACCTGCGACTCCTGGCAGCAAAGCCCACCCTGTCTTGCGGCGGTTCTTGGTGAACACCGGGGAGATCGTTAGACTCCGCACCTCAGGTTAGCCAGCGCTAATCAAGATTAGTGGTAATAACCCAGTATTTGTTACAGCAGATGAGTCACCACAACATTTTTACCTCTGGTCTGGTCTAAATTAATTGCCCAAAAATTGTGACAGCTCTGTCATAAAATTAACTACAAATTGCATGAGGAAGGCCTTTACTAGCAAACAGTGGAGACTGGAGAGTGACAAGAACACTGCCACCTGTTTCTGTGAGCAATGATTTTGAGCAATGTCACTGGAGACTTATAAGAACACTACTACCCCTCTTGTTTCTGTATGAGCAAGACTTTAGAGTGACAAGAACAATGTGACTGAAGACTGGAGATTGACAAGAACACTGTTACCCCTGTGACTGTGTGACCAATGGCACTGACACTGTAGACTGCCAAGAACACTGCCACCTCTCCTGTTTCTGTGGGAGCTATGGCACAGAGCAATGTCAATGGAGACTACCAAACCCTCCTGTTTCTGTATGAGCAATGGTGCAGAGCAATTTCACTGGAGACTGATAAGAAGAACACTGCCTTTCCTCCTGTTTCAATGTGAGCTATGGCACAGAGCAATGTCACTGGAGACTAACAAGAACACTACCACCCCTCCTGTTTTTGTATTAGCAATGGTACAGAGCAATGTCACTGGAGACTTATAAGATCACTGCCACCCCTCCTGTTTCTGTATGAGCAATGGCACAGAGCAATGTCACTGGAGACTTATAAAAACACTACCACTCCTCCTGTTTCTGTATGAGCAATGGCACTGAGCAATGTCACTGGAGACTGATAAGAAGAACACTGCCTTCCCTCCTGTTTCAGTGTGAACTATGGCATAGTAGAATGTCACTGGAGACTGCCAAGAACACTGTCACACCTCTTCTTTCTGTTTAAGCTATGACGCTGGCCAACTGCACTGGAGACTGACAAGAACGCTGCTACCCCTTCTGTGTCTGTCTGAGAAATGGCTCTGGATCTCCGTAAAGGGTAGTACTTATAGAATCAAAAACTAGCGAGATCCGACAACACAACTGTGATGTTTTGCCTCATTTTCAGTTGCGAGGGCGTTCGAAAGTACCGAGCCGGCTCGTTACTTGGATCTGCGATGTTCGAGTGGGCTCGGTTTTCGGAAAGCTTGAGCATCTCTATATTTAACACCTGACAGCAGTACACTGAATGTGCAGTATTGGTAAACTAATGGATTGTAGTCTGGCAACATAGGCATCCACCTAGATTATATAGGATGCTAGTTATGGAACTCTGGTAAGATTCTCTAAATTCTATAGTTCTTACTCCATCTGGGAGAGGTTAGTTGTGGTGCTGCCACAAACTTTTTATTTATCAATAAGTATTTCTGTCTGCTGTCCATCTCTGTTTACTTGGCCACCAAATTCAGTGTTCACTAGACTAAGCTCCATATAAATCATGTAAGCTAGATCAGTCCCTTATAATACAGCATTGGTTTCCATGTTAAACATATTCCCTGTTATTTACACCAGTCAGACCCAGTATAACAAACCCTTCTGCCAAGGAGTGTCCACACTCTGTGACTAAAAACAAACTTCCACTACCAACTTATATGACTTGTTTAAGTGTCCTATAGCATATATACAACATAACAACACAAAGGCTAACTTGCTAATGTATTAATATAATTTTATTTTACAGATCACATTTGCATGAGAAGCACTGGAAGTAACAAAGCACTAATGGCTGCTCCATTTGACCAGCAATGTTCCCTCTAACTTGTGTGACACTAATTTAATCCATGCATAGAGCTCCAATGGCACTTTGAATTGATGACCAATAAGAATCTTGCTTTCACAAATGGATTCAGTGCAACACTTAAAAGTACCTGGATGGGAATAAAAAATGGGCATTATGGAAAGTAAGAAGTATGTAAAAGGCGATAGATTTCACAGTAATGAGGATGCACTGATTTTAAATTCATTGGGCTGGAAAACATATGCCACTTCCTAAGACCACTAACATAAAATTTACTTGCGGAGGACAGTGGTCGATTTAAACAGTAGCTTTATTAGATACATGTACAGAAATAACAAACACAGTATGACAGAAACAAGAGTGAGGAGGGTGAACAATATGAATAAAAGGGGTAAATAAAATAGAAATAGAAATTACATTGGCAGATTGTAGCACAAAGTGAGTCACCATGCTACATTTCTTCCTCTGGTAGTTACTTTTATACTGGGTAAGCAAGGCCTTATGAAGTGCATAGCCCTGCCTAATTTTACAAGGAAAAAGGGATGACCAGTTGCTCAAGGAACTGACCCTTGTATGTTTATGCTTTTCATTTCTGTAAAAAATGTATCATTTTGCTAAATAAGCAAGGGCTTCTGGACTCTTCTAACCTGACCATACACCACAATCACATTTTCAAATGCTGTACCCATATTAGCATCTTCCATTTGAGCCTCTCTGACATCTGAGAAAGATATCAGGGGAAAATGTAAAACATCTTCATTAATGTCAGATAGCACCACATCTTTATTATCAGCTTGTGGTTTTATAATCTGCCTCACAAGAACCTCTGGCAAAACCCAGTCTAGGAGATCCTTCCTCCTCTGTTTCTGAGTTTTGAGAGTGTTCACTCATGCACAAAAAGGTGAAAAGCAAAAAAAAATGTGTCTCTAGATGTCTGTAAGATATTGGGCAAAACCTCATTATAACCTACACACAGAAGATACAAAGTAATGCCAGTCTTTGTCTATCAATGCCAGAGTCAGCAAATAAGTTCAAATAAGTTCAATAAAAAGGGAGGCGTGGTATGGATGGCATATACATGGGATATTTACTTGGAAGGCAGCACACCCTCCAAAATTAGGGGGTAATACCACTCAATGTATCACTTTCTTCTGAATTAGAAAATGTTGTAGAGCTATATAAATTGGTCAATGTTAAAGACTTCCGCAAAGGAGAAGTTTATCTGGGTAGAGTTTCAGAATGCATCTTGTCTCCACAGCCCGAACAGCTGTTGGTTTTCAAGTCTGAGTCGAATGGCAAGAAGATGAGGCTGGATTCCAAAAACTGAGGCACAAAGAACCAGCCTGGGGGCTTGGTCCTCTGTTTCCATGGTCAGTCTTGGGCCAGTAAGACTGAGGATACCAATATACTTTGGACTGTAGTAACAGGTCACTACCCTGTTTTCTCCTCCCTCTCTATTGCAGTTTTCTGTTGACATGTGTTGACAGGTAAAAAGTTCAATTCCACACCTAAACTTGAGCAGAATCTAGCTATAAAATGTGAACCCCTGTCAGAGATATAATTAGTAGGAATCCAGTGTAATTTAAAGATGTTCTGGAGGAATAACGAAGCCAACTATTTGATTGAGGAATGCCCAGTTAGAAGCACACAATGGTCCATTTTAGTAAAGCTGTCAACTACCACCCATATGGTGATGAACACATTAGATGGAATAAGTTCAACAATGAAATCCATTGAAAAAAAATGTCTATTGCTTATTGGGAATAGTGAGTGGCAGGAGAAAGGAGAAGTCCCATGGGGCTCCTCTAAAGCTCTTGTTTTGAGCACATAAATGACAGGATTGAAAAATTTCCTTCGTGGTCAGCCTCATAGAAGGCCACAAAACCAAACGAGACAGGACTTGGATAGTCTTATCCATTCCTGGATGTCCTGCTGCTCTATTTTCATGCGATTCCCTAAGAACCGCTTGACTCAGATGCTTGGGGACAAGTTATTGGGCATGTGTCCGATCGATCCTGATGGATGCTGCTTTCAACTACATAGACACATCCCGGTTTGGACTTCCAACAATGTCTGTGGAAGGGATAATTGGAGTTGGAGGTTTCACTTCAGGGTGTTGTTGCAGAAAGCATCTAGAGAGGGTGTCAACTTTTAGATTTTTAGACCCAGGTCCAAAAATTATAGTGGAGTTGAACCTGGAAAAGAATAGAGCCCAGGGAGCTTTAGTCTTTTTGTAAACTCGATACATTGCAGGTTCTTGTGATTGGTATACACATTAATGGTGTACCTTGCCCCTTCAAGCCAGTGTCTCCATTCAACAAAGGCCCACTTGACAACCAGCAATTTTCTATTGCCTTCATCATAATTAATTTCGGCTGAGGATAATTTTCGTGAGAACAAGGCACATGGATGTAATTTGTTATCAAAGGGGTTAATCTGTGACAGGATAGCCCTGGCTCTGAGATCAGAGGCATCCACCCCAATGATAAAGGGTTGCTCCAGATTAGGGTGCTTTAGCATCAGTGTTTCACAAAAAGCCTTTTTTAATGTATGAAAAGCTTCTAAGGACCAAACAGACGGCTCTGGTCCGTTATGGGTCATAGCAGTAAGAGGAATAACAATAATGGAGGAAGACTTTATTAATCTCCAATAATAGTTCACAAAGCCAAGAAATCTGAGCAAAACTTTCAGGTTGGTAGATTGGATTCACTCCTGTATTGCCTGAACTTTGCTAGGGACCATAGTGAATACTTGGTGGAAAATGATATAGGCCAGGAAGGTCACTTGATAATCCTCAAATTCACTCTTTGCAAATAATTTGAACTTTTTAAGTTTCTGAAGGACTGACTTAACATGGACACAATGCTGTGACAAAGAGCAAGAGTATATCAGGATGTTGTTCAGTTAGGCCATGATGTTTAATTCAAGAAAGTCTCTCAAGGCATACTTAATGAGTTCCTGATATACAGCAGGGGCATTACTGAGCCCGAAGGGCATAACAAGTTACCCGTGATGCACTGGTGAATTCGTATGAGGATATATGTTCTTCTAAGATTCATTTTGGTAAAGATCGATGCTCCCTTTAGTTGATTGAACAGCTTGGGAATGAGAGGAAAAGGATAGCTGTTCTTAATGGTTATCCAGTGCAATCTTCGATAGTCAACATAGGGCAGCGGTTCCCAAAGTGTGCGCCATGGCTCCCTGGGGTGCCGCGGCACTGTCACAGGTGTACTGCGGCCAGGACTGCTTGTCCACCAGCAAAAGAAGAAGAAAGAAAAAGATCTTACCAATCCAGCAGCGCCAGATCATCCTCCTCACTGTTCTCCCTGACTGACAGTGAGGAGCAGCAGCAGAGAGGAAAAATAAGAAAGAAGACAGAAGAAAATGAGGAAAGAGGTTAAGTAAAGGTATGGAGAGGAAACAGTGTTGGGGGGACAGAGAGTGATCTGGTGTAGGGGAACACAAAGTGATCTGGTGAAGGGGGACACAGTGTGAAGGGGGACACAGTGTGAAGGGGCACATTGTGACATTATGAAGGGGCACATGGTGAAGGGGCACATGTTAAATTGTGAAGGGACACATTGTGATATTGTGAAGGGGCACATTGTGATATTGTGAAGGGGCTCAGTGTAAAGGTTCACATTGTGAAGGGGCACACATGATATTGTGAAGGGACGCAGTGATATAATGAAGGGGTCTAAACACTTCTTACGTTATTTTGACCTAACTACTTAAGAAACGGGACTACCTGGCAATCTGTTTGGCTTAGGGGTGCCTTGAAAAATTATGGAGACCCTAAGGGTGCCTCGAACTGAGAAAGTTTGGGAACTACTGACATAGGCTCTCAAGCAACCATCTTTTTTTGCCATGAAGAATAAACCTGCGCCTAACGAACACTTTAAGGATCTGATAAAGCCTTTGGCTAAGTTTTCAGAAATATAGTCCTCAACAGAGTTCTGGGGAAGCCAGATTGGACAGACGACCTATGGGATTGAAGTGAGTCTGTTACTAACTTACATAGTACATCTGCAAATGATAGACAGCATTGTGAACAGGATTCACCCCAGCAAGTGATCTGTAAATGTGGCCAATCATTCTAAAGGTTATGTTGAAAGAGCCATGGAAACTCCCAAATTATTGTATAATTAGAAGACCTAATTATGTAGAAGGAGATAAGCTCAGAATGCAGACATCACACCCATAAGGTAAAAGTGTGTCACTCACCGGACCGTGAGTGCCTCTACTCTGGTGCGAGGTCCTCCCTCTTTTCTCCCTACACCTGTGTGGAATCGTGGCCGCTCGCTATCCTGCCATCTGCGCATGCGCAGGTCTCGCTAGTAGCTTCACCTGTCCATGGAGGTGATTGACAGTGCAATCACCTCACCCTATTTGAGGCACCTGTAACCCTAGGTAGGGGCCTGATCTTGAAGTCTCATTCCCAGTGACCTTCTATAGGTGTGTGCAGATCCCAAACTGCTTCCAGCTTTACTCGTTATACAGTTTCCAAACTGTGTGCAGATTGTTCTTACTACAGCTTCCACGCTGCTCCCTGGTTCAACTCAGCGGCGGTTTCCACACCGCTACAACACTATCATCCCGCTGATCGTGTCACAGCTTCCACGCTGCTCCTGGCTCCACTCAGCAGCGGTCCTCTGACCGTTCCAACGCTGACACCCTGCTGATCGTGTTACAGCTTCCACGCTGCTTCCCTGCTCAACTCAGCGGCGGTTCCCATACCGCTACAACGCTTCATCTCCCAGATGATTCCGGATCTACACAACTGGGTATGCGTTACTAACTATTGACTATTATCTATTCTACTCACATACTGTAGATAATGAATCCCAGTGTATTTACTAATAGCAACAAAAATGTGAAGCAAAGTGTCTTTAATAAAGTAAATACACAAACAAAAGATCCAAAGGCTTGAACAGGTTTCCTAAAGAGACTGTATAGCAACAATGGCAGGTGCTGATCAAATAAATTTTACCCCAGTCCAAAAGGCACAAGGCAGTCCAGGAGAGCAGACAGAGTCCAGGGATCAAGCAGTGATCAGACAATAAATCCAAATAGCCAGGTTGAGATGAGCCAAATAAGCGAGGTCCGGAAGTCAGGCAAAAAGATCAGGGCAACAGGAAAAACAGCGTGGTCCAAAGTACAGGTAAATGATTCGGGGTCTCAGGCAAGCAGGCAAGGTCCAAGAAACAGGCAGGGGTCATACACAGAAGGTCAGTCCAGCAGGTATACAACAAATGAACAGGAGCAGGAGTAGCAGCCAGGAACAAACGGGATGAACTGCACAGAGCACAGCTTGAGGCAGGTATTAAAAGCAGTGTGACAGGTGCAGTTCTAATTAATCCTCAGGCAAGAAGATTAACTCCTTCAGGTATGTTGCAGAGTTCAGGAACAGAACAGCAGCACCTCTGGTGGTATAAGGTACTGCTGCCAAGTACAAATAACAGGCAGAGTTGTAACATAGCCCCCCCTTTAAGGAGCGGATTCCAGACGCTCCATACAAGCTCCCTTCAGGTTTTCCTCCTCTTCTTTTTCTTTTTATGGGATCTTCCTGAAGACACAATTGGGCTCTTCTCCAAAGGATTACAGAGAAGACCCAATTCCTCAAAAGCAAAAGAAGAATTGCCAAGTTCGTCCACTAAGTCTCTAGCATCTTCAATGAACTCACTTTCAGAGTCTGAGTCCCAGCCAAGGGTCGGGATAGGACCTTTTATTCTAATAAAAGATGGTGATATGCCCAAAAAGCCAGTCACCAAGGTTGGTGTTTGTTGTGACTGAAGTGGCAAAGCAAGGTTTTTCCCGTTCTTGCTAACCTTCTCCCTAGGTGACCTAGACTGTCTGATGGAAGACACATTCATAGAGGTCTTATGGACAAGAGCAGGAGCTGACGCACAGGCTGGAATGGGAACAGAAAAATCGTGATCAGATGACTTAACTGTGGATGGAGTGTACTTCTGACAAACAGCATTAACAAAGTCCATGGTATTATGAATAATGGGGTCATTGGAATTTAGTAATGAGAAGGCCCAGGTTTGTGGCTCCCCTCTAAAACACATAATGATTGAACCCACTTGGTTAAATTGGTCAACAAAATAATCTGAACATTCTTGAAACTGTTTCATGGAAAGTTCGAGTACTGTAACAAACTGTTTGATGTCTCCATCAAAGAAGGCTGGACGAGGGTCTGAAGATTCAGAAGCAGCTTTTGGGCGTTCAGGCTCAATGGCAGACTCTGGAGAGTCCCTAGCTGGGACGGCAGGGCAGGGGTCCACGACTGGGACGGCAAGCTGAGTACACTTGACGGGAAGCCTGGATTGGGCACAGCACTCCAACTGGATAGCACTGTGAGATGCTTCAGAGCAGACAGCACTGTGAGATGCCTCAGAGCAGACAGCACTGTGAGATGCCTCAGAGCAGACAGCACTGTGAGAAGCCTCAGGGCAGACAGCACTGTGAGAAGCCTCAGAGCAGACAGCACTGTGAGAAGCCTCAGAGCAGACAGCACTGTGAGATGCCTCAGAGCAGACAGCACCAAGTGGTAACTCGGGCTGAACCGCATAGAGTGGCAACTCGGGCTAAACCGCATGGACAGGCAACTCGGGCTGAACCGCATGGACAGGCAACTCGGGCTGAACCGCATGGACAGGCAACTCGGGCTGAACCGCATGGACAGGCAACTCGGGCTGAACCACATGGACAGACATCTCGGGCTGAACCGCATGGACAGGCATCTCGGGTTGAACCGCGTGGACAGGCAACTCGGGCTGAACCGCATGGACAGGCAACTCGGGCTGAACCGCATGGACAGGCAACTCTGGAGCGGACTGTAAGGGCAGCGCCCCCTCTGGAGCAGACTGTAAGGGCAGCGCCCCCTCTGGAGCAGACTGTAAGGGCAGCGCCCCTTCTGGAGCAGACTGAAAGGCCAGCGCCCCCTCTGGAGCAGACTGTAAGGGCAGCGCCCCCTCTGGAGCAGACTGTAAGGGCAGCGCCCCCTCTGGTGCTGAAGACTCGGGAGTAGAGGCAGCGGCTGAAGACTCGGGAGTAGAGGCAGCGGCTGAAGACTCGGGAGTAGAGGCAGCGGCTGAAGACTCGGGAGTAGAGGCAGCGGACTCAGGACCGGACACAGCGGACTCAGGACCGGACACAGCGGACTCAGGACCGGACACAGCGGACTCAGGACCGGACACAGCGGACTCAGGACCGGACACAGCGGACTCAGGACCGGACACAGCGGCAGCAGGCTCCAAGCTGGCGGCAAATAATGTGACCTCAGAGCTGGAGGGAGATGATGTGACTTCAGAGCTGGAGGCAGATGATGTGACCTCAGAGCTGGAGGCAGATGCTGACACCTCGGCACAGGAGACAGAGGCTGACACCTCGGCACAGGAGACAGAGGCTGGGACCTCGACACAGACGGCTGGTGCTGGCGCCTCAGGACAGGCGGCTGGAGCTGGCAGATTGGGACTCTTCCCAGAGAACAGAAATGGTGGAGCATAAACAACTTTGGAATGCAGAAAAGAAATAACAGGAGATGGTTCAGTAAGCTGACGTGGTCTACGGACAGGACAGTCCTGCAAGAAATGTGCATTGATGGCACAGTAGAGACACAACTTGTATGTTATCCTGCGCCGCTGTTCCTCTTCAGTCAGATGGGGGCGTGGACCACCTGTGTACTGGGAATTTGTTACCCCATAGTTCATAGAAAGCAGCAAATTTGTAGAAGTACTTTTAAAAGGGTGCTGTTTGCACAGGTTCATCAGCAGAGAAGGTGGGTTGAGACAGCTCAGCAGCTTCTGAATTAAGAGAGACAGAATCTGACAGTCTTCTGAGTGGGTCCACAAGTAAAGAGGAAAATCTAGCAAGCTGAGAACGTAGCAATATAATGTCCATCTGTAAAGTTTGTAGCAGTGGCAATTCCATGATTGGTGAAACAGACATGTTGCAAAAAACAAATGAAAACTTGATTGCAGAAAAAGGTCCCAGAATAAAACATAACTTTCATCTGACTCCAAAGCTGTTTTGTGGGCTGGTTATATTGTCCCGGTTCAAATATAAAAATACTAGGAATCCCAGGACTAAGCAGAGGGCGTGCAATCAGCAGGCCTAAATAGTATGGCAGTTCATCATGTTATGAATCCCAGTGTATTTACTAATAGCAACAAAAATGTGAAGCAAAGTGTCTTTATTAAAGTAAATACACAAACAAAAGATCTAAAGGCTTGAACAGGTTTCCTAAAGAGACTGTATAGCAACAATGGCAGGTGCTGATCAAATAAATTTTACCCCAGTCCAAAAGGCACAAGGCAGTCCAGGAGAGCAGACAGAGTCCAGGGATCAAGCAGTGATCAGACAATAAATCCAAATAGCCAGGTTGAGATGAGCCAAATAAGCGAGGTCCGGAAGTCAGGCAAAAAGATCAGGGCAACAGGAAAAACAGCGTGGTCCAAAGTACAGGTAAATGATTCGGGGTCTCAGGCAAGCAGGCAAGGTCCAAGAAACAGGCAGGGGTCATACACAGAAGGTCAGTCCAGCAGGTATACAACAAATGAACAGGAGCAGGAGTAGCAGCCAGGAACAAACGGGATGAACTGCACAGAGCACAGCTTGAGGCAGGTATTAAAAGAAGTGAGACAGGTGCAGTTCTAATTAATCCTCAGGCAAGAAGATTAACTCCTTCAGGTATGTTGCAGAGTTCAGGAACAGAACAGCAGCACCTCTGGTGGTATAAGGTACTGCTGCTAAGTACAAATAACAGGCAGAGTTGTAACACATACCAGTTGCATCCATTGTTGTTTATTGCGCAGGGTACAGGTACCCATATAGACTGTGTTTCCACATTGCTCCAGTTAGGACTAGCTGTCACTCAAGCTCGTTACCTACTCACGCTACTACTTGGCGTCATTGTGCATAAGCTGCTGTGATCAGCTTCTCCCCACTGCAAGGCACCAACTATATATACAGACTATTCATTGTATAATTTGTGGGGTAATACCTGCACAAACAACCAGTATAGATAGGAGATGGCTGCCAAAAACGGGGACACTGTAAAAGGGGGGACCCCTCCCCTGGTTGTAATATAGAGAACCACAAGAAAAGACTTGGGGTTATCCCCAGGCACCTGTAGTGATGGAACAATAAAGGAATATGTAATAGATGTTTATTAAATCGCAGAGATGAAATAAAGATGTGTATTGCATCTCACAATGTTTAAATCACACTGACAATAAAACAACAAGCACATATCAATCATGCTGACATATGTAATGCTGAATGGACAAACATTCTGCTCAGTAGGTTTGTTGGCAGCAATGGTAGCAAAGTCCAATGTACTGGTGCAGTCACCATAAAAACAAGGCCCCAAACAATAATGGGTGATGAGTCACATGTGCTGCATAGAGTTTCCGTGCTGATTGCACAATAAACAGTCAAATAGTAAAATGGATATAAAAGTCAATGTACAATGATATTGTGATAGCAGCTCCGGTACATCACAGGAGGGGAAAAGAGATGGTAGACTCACCCCGCTCCTAGAAGATCCACTTCTCAGATGTCCGTTCGGGGAAGTCGCTGTAGAAGCCTTGTTCCACGCTGCTTGGCATCCAGCTGCCAAATTGAAAGTCCGTAGTTCGCGCATGCGCATGCGGTGATGTGTGTCCGGTCCGTGCAGCCGGCTTGAAAGTGTAAAGTTGGAGATGCTAGTGAATGTTGGTTAATCCGTTTGGGATCGATTTCCTACGCGTTTCACCCAACGATGGGCTTCCTCCAGTTAGGACTAGCTGTCACTCAAGCTCGTTACCTACTCACGCTACTACTTGGCGTCATTGTGCATAAACTGCTGTGATCAGCTTCTCCCCACTGCAAGGCACCAACTATATATACAGACTATTCATTGTGCCTTCCAAGACATTGCTCTACTCGCGCTGTTCCCATACAGCCACAGTTTGCCTTTCAACTTCACCCTCCTGCACCTGGACAAGTCCTCACTCCCTCCACAGCGGGGGTACAACTTGCTACTCGCAGACCACTGACTTTCCTATTACCTACCTACACCTGGACCCGTTTCCTCACCATAGCGATGGTACAACTTGCTGCACGCAGACCACCAACTACCCTGCTACCTACCTGCACCAATCCTATTCTTCCCATCAGAGCAGTGGTACAACTTGCTGTACGCAGACCACTGACTCCTCCTCTACCTATCATCACCGATCCACGTTCACTCGTCGTGTCTACATTATCTCCAGTTTCCAGTTTACAACTCCAATTCGTTGATTGCCTCAGACTATCTCTACTCTCCTGCTGTTGTGTCGCTCCAATCATTCACCTGCCTGCTTTGAGGTGCGTGCCATATCCCCGCCTCTCCAGCAGAGTACCATCTGATGAAACTCGGGTAGCAACTCCTAGTGCCCGTGACAAAGTGGTAGTTTTCAGTCGTATGGGTTCTCCCATCAAAATCCGAAATGCAGGTTTCCAGAGCTGTAGTGGATATCTTACGCCTCTGTAAAATTCCTTTGTCAATGAAATTTTCTGCTATTCCGATATCCATCAGAGCAGTGGTAGGAAATTAAGTGTCACTCACCGGACTGTGAGTGCTACTTCTAAAGTAGCTAGGAACCGTGTCCGTCCATTATTATGAGGTACTGCGCATGTGCAGCCCCTTTTAACCTTCAGTTCTGTTCCTTTAACTTAATTGGCTGATCAGGCAACTCTCCCTATATTAAGCACCTGTGGTCAATACCACGTTGCCTGATCTTGGAGTCTCATTCCTCATGAGTCTCTGAAGGTGTTCCAGTGCCTCCTCGTGTGTTCAGCTAATGCTGATTCCTGTTTGCCGTTTGTGGTTTCCAGACCACTTCTATTCCTCGTGTTCCTAGTGACTTCAGCAGCTGATTCCTATCCGCTGCCTCCGTTTATCTACAGCTACAGATTACTGCAAACTCTCCTGTGTTTCTTCGTGACTCCAGCAGCTGATTCCTATCCGCTGCCTCCGTTTATCTACAGCTACAGATTACTGCAAACTCTCCTGTGTTCCTTGTGACTCCAGCAGCTGATTCCTATCCGCTGCCTCCGTTTATCTACAGCTACAGATTACTGCAAACTCTCCTGTGTTTCTTCGTGACTCCAGCAGCTGATTCCTATCCGCTGCCTCCGTGTATCTACAGTTACAGATTACTGCAAACTCTCCTGAGTTACATCGCTACTGTTCCAGCTGATTCCTGTTCGCTACTTCAGCGTGTCTACAGAGTCTGCTCGTCTCAGCGCTCCAGTCTGCGTTCTACCTGCCGTTAGCTGACCCGCTGCCTACTGCTTCTACAGTGTGTCCATTTGTGTCAACTCGCCTGTTGCATCGAGTCTACGCTCCTCGGCTTCCAGCTTTGCTACATCGCTTCAACTCTCCCGTGGTCTCCTGCTGTTCTATTCTATATACTACTGAGTATTTGTCATCTTTGCTGTCCTACCTACAGTGCGCTGCACCTACCTGCCGCTTCCATTCTGCAAGGACTTCGCATCTCGTCTGTTCCCGGCCGCTCAGGTATCCCTGCAGCTATCCCTAACAGCCTGCTCATCTGAACCACGGTATGCATACTTCTCATTGACTGTGCTGGTGTATTGCATATCCATCTGGACTGAGTTGTCCTCCTCCAGAGTTTCCATCCTCTGAGACTATTGCTATTATTGACTGTGTTTCCTTTTGCTGGACTATTTGAGTGACTTTGTTTATCTGTGCAGTGCTGTTCATTCATTATTATCATTGTGTGCAGTTCAACGTGGGATCAAGTTCAGTGTACCCGTGTAGACTCTGCATAGCATTTATCTCCTCGTGTCCTTCCTTACATATATATTCAGTGGTACAACTTGCTAGAGGCAGACCACTGATTCCTGTTTCCCTGTGTCACCAGTTGCATATATCCTCTCACATAAGCAGTGGTACAACTTGCTACTCGCAGACCACTGACTTCCCCGTGACCTTCACCTGGATTCCATTCCTTCACTACAGACAGCGGTACAACTTGCTATACGCAGACCGCTGACTTCCACCTCCTTATTACTCCTGGACATTCTTCTCACTATAGCAGTGGTACAACTTGCCGTGCGCAGACCACTGACTACCCTCACGTGCCTTGTCCATCTAGATCCTCGTGTTCAGTTACCCATTGTTTACCAGTGCTGCTAGTCATAGACTTTCTGAGCATTCTCTAACCATCTGCTGTTTCCAGTTCCATTATCACCCTGCCATCAGAGTATCATATACCAACTCTACTGCTCTGATAAGACCATCAGCGGGTGATACTGGGTAAAGCCTCCTAGTGCCCGTGACATTAAGCTTTTCAAAGGATATTTCAACAGTAATCTGTAGGGAAGTAGGAGCCGGAGAGTTGCTTTGGCCTAGGAAAAACTCCACAACATTCTCATACCGAATGTCCCTTGCCACCACAATAAAGATATACCCCTTGGGACCATCTCTTGATTCTTTCTTCTGTGGACATGTGTTAGATACTCACTTGCATAGGTTCAGGATTGTCCCTATTGTAGGGTTGAAAGAGAGAAAAAATGACAACAGAAGATGACTAATTCCCCTGTTGGCGTTCTTTGTATTTTCTGTCTATTTGTATAGACAAACTCATAAGAGATTCCAGATATCTGGAACTGGAAACTGAACTAAAGCATCCTTAATATGGTTGGACAGTCCCACTCTGAATAGTCTATGGAGCGCTGGGTCATTGCAACCAGAGTCCATGGACCACCTACAGAATTCCTTGCAGCATTCCTCTGCCGGTTTCCGCACTTGTCTAATGGCACAAAGACTGGATTCTGCAATAGCTACTCTATATAACTCAACATACAGGAGCTCCAGAGCACTTAAAACGGCATCAACAGATAATATTGAAGGATTGTTTGTGTCAAGCCCAAACGCCCAGGTTTATGGGTCTTTTGTAATAGGGATATCACAATACCCACACGCTACTGCTATCAACATGAAGAGTTTGGCTAGAGTTTGAAATAAAGATTGCAGCTGTCTCTGAAATTTCTAAATGATTTCCAGTAACCAGAAAACCAATACAGTAAATTCAACTTTGGCTCCTTCGCTGAAGTGGTGACTTGTACAGTGCGAGCTGCATCCTCTTGTGTGGACCCAAGTCTCCAGTGACATTGCTCTGTGCCATTGGTCACTTAAGAAACAGGGATAGCAGTGTTCTTGTCACTTTCCAATCTCCAGTCACATTGCTCTGTGCCATCGATATGGATTCACATTCACAGAAGATTAGGAGCACCAAGCAGCTGCTGGCACCAGTCATGATTATAGTAATCGCTCTACATCACCTGCTAAAGCCTGCGCATAGTGGTTTTAAGTCAGGCAAACAAATTTTTTTTAAAAAAAAGCTTTTACCTTGGTAAAAATAAACACCTGTAATCAAGACAAAGTTAACTGCAGAAAAACATAAAATTGCCAAAATGCCTTTCTACACAAGAGGTGGCAAGGAAAGAATCAGGCCTTTGCCTGTCAGTGAGGCATCTTCTTGTAAGGTCAGTCATGACGATGCAAGACCTTGTCATTCAGACTCAAAAAGTGATGCCCAAATACTTTTAAGTGTAAAAACCGAGCTGGAAAAAAACAGTAAGGCATTGGAAGAAACTGTATATTCAGGTTAAGAACTGATACAAATACCTGAGGAGAGTCTATCCATGAGTGCTATTTGTAAGCCTGAACTTTCTGATACCTGACTCATAAAGAAGCCTCCTTTCAGTATTTGTGCAGATGTGTGGATGAGCAGCCAAAGTGTAGCCAGCCAGTGATACACAAATTGAGGATGCCACTTTGGAATTGCAACAGGATGAGGGGGATATTTGTGTAGCTGATGACAGTGCTAATGATGACGATGATGTTGTTTGTGTAAGTCCTGCACCAGTGAAAGCAGTTCTTGCTCATGATAAGAAGAAGGCCATTGTCCTGCCTGGGCATAAGACCAAATAATCCAGCTCTTATATGTGGAATTATTTTTACCCACATCCTGACAACAGTTGTCTAGCCATTTGCAGTGTTTGAAAAGCCACAATCAGTAGATTCAGGGACCTTAACCAATTAGGAACCTCATCCATGTTACGCCATTTAAAGCGATTTCATGGGAAGCTCTTGGGAAAATCAGAAACTTATGCTAAAAAATAACAACAAGCACTCCAGCATCAGCTAGCTCCCTTCTCTAACCTAGATCCCGACACCTACAATTTACTCCCACAACACCGTCCTCATCAATATCCTCACTAGCAATTGGAGTTAGTCCTGCATCCAAGTTGCTAAGGCTAGATGACTCCTCCACTATCCCGGATTCCTCAGAAGAATTCTTTAGAGATAGTCCCCGTGCTGCTGCTGCTGGTGGATCTTCATCCCAGAAGCAGAAAAAGAAGAAGATTGCTAGTAATTTACAACAATTGACTGTTAAACAATCCTTTGCAAGAGGAAGCAAGTATGACAGCTGTCACTCAGTCACAAGCAGATCACAGACGCCATAGCGACTATGCCAGTATTCGATCTGCATCCAATGAATGCAGCTGGTTTTAGACAGTTAATTGAGGTATTGTATCCCTGTTACCAAATTTCATCACGTCCCTATTTTACTAGAAAAGCTATTCCTCACCTCAACCAGAAAGTTCGTAAAAATGTAATTACTGGGATAGAATATGCCATTCTACCCACTGTACACTTAACCACAGATATGGGGACAAGCGGAACTGGGCAAACTAAAGATTATATGACTGAGACAGCCCACTGGATTGGTGATTCACCTTCCCAAGCAGGAGCAGCAGCAACATGTACCTAACTACTTCACATTTTTTAGAGGCAGGCTACTCTGTGTATCACCGGCTTCACTAAGAGGCATACAGCTGACAATTTGTTACAAAAACGTATGGATGTCATTGCTACATAGCTTATCCCACTTGGACTCTCCTCATGATATGTCGTTTCTGATAATGCCACCAACATTGTGAGAGCATTAAAGCTGGGTTAATTCCATCACATTCCCTGTTTTGCTCACATAATCAACTTGGTGCTGCAAAACTTTTTGAAAAATGACAGGGATGTGCAGGAGATGCTGTCTGTGTCCTGTAAAATTTCTGACATTTCTGACATTCTGCAACAGCATGTAGGAGATTGCATCAGCTGCACAAACAATTTAATTTTGCCCTACCACCAAATGAAGCAAGAGGTGGTAACAAGGTGGAATTCCACCCTTTATATGCTTGTGAGGATGGAGGAGCAGTAAAAAGCCATCCACCCTTACTCCACAAGCTATGACATTGGGAAAGGAGGGGAAATGTATTTTAGCCCAGCGCAGTGGAGAATACTTTCCGTGTTGTGCAAGGTGCTGAAACCATTCAAAGTAGTCACCTGTGAAGTGAGTTCAGACACTGCTAGCTTGAGCCAAGTAATTCCCTAATTAGACTTTTGGAAAAGCAGCTTGAGAAACTGGAGGAGATGAAACAAAGAAGTACGTTAAATATGTTGGACTTCTAGATCAAGTACTTTACTCGCTTCAACAGGATTCAAGAGTCATCAAAATCGCATCACTACATTTTGGCGACTGTGCTTGATTCTAGGCTTAAGAGCTATGTCTTCTCTTTGTTTTCAACTGACCCAGATCTCAAAAGATGCAAGAAGCTCCTGGTGAGCAAGATCACAGCTCAAGTGGTACATGACACCACGGCGCCTCCTCCTTTAGTTTCTCAGGCACCCACTATGGTGTACTCGGAAAGAGTTTTCAGTTTAGCCGGGAACATTTTCAGCGATCAGCGCAGGAGGCTACTTTCTAAAAATTTAGAAAAGATGATGTTCATCAAAATGAACTACAAATTCGACGAGGAAGGCCTTACATCAAAGTTCAGAGACTTCTGTAATGGTAATATCCAACGGGGATGAATTAATATTTTGTGAGGATGATGTACACACTGATGAGGGTGAGGATGAGGCTGAGGATGATAACAACAACATCTTGCCACTGTAGAGTTCATTAACAGCACGGTTAGCTTAGGTGCCTTAAGCCCATTGTTAGCTTGTTTTGTGGGGGGGCTCAAACAAATCATGCACTTCAGCTACAAAAGTGGCACTACTTGTCAATGAAGTGCTTGGTTTGTAAAAGTGTGCATGTCCTTTTTAAGATCCAACATAAGGATGGGTGGGAAGGCCCAAGGACAATTCTATTTTCCCCCTGTTTTCTATTCTGCCACTGCTGTGTGGCATTGTTTCCTAGATGTGCTATGAACTGCCATGTGTTTGTGCCACAGCTGTCAATTAGATTACAGAACCTACAAGAACAACTTAATTTGCCCGGCCACCAGCTGAATTAAGAGGTGGTAACATGGTGGAATTGCACCCTTTGTATTCTTCTGAGGATGGAGGAACGGCGAAAAGCCCTCAGTCTTAGAATTCATTGGTTTGTTAAACTGTATGTCACACTTTTACACAGAGAATATCACTGACTGGTATTAGCGCTACTAACCTGAAAGGCGCAGAGTCTAACACACCATCGGTGTTCACTAGGGACCCCCGCAAGGAGGTTTGGGCTTTGCTGCGTGCGATGTGCAGGTCGCGGTTCTCCCAGAAAGTCACCAGTGCAGCGATTTCCTACCACTGCTCTGATGGATGGCAGCTAGAGGGTAGTCAGACAGGCTGAGTCAAAACTAAGGAAGCGAGGTACCACGGAGAGTAAGCAAGAGTAGTCAGGGACGGTCCAAAGGTCAATACCAGTGTGGGCAGCGAAGTACAAAGGAAATCCGGAACAGAGGTCAAACAAGCCAAGGAGTCTTTACACAGGAGGTCAGGAACAGGAATGCAACTAAATTCTGGAGCTGCCTTATATACCCTAATGTGCCTCCTGATTGGGTTAGGGAGATTTAGGCGGTTTAGACATGCTGGCTGCAAACAGGTGAGTAGAGATAGAGTTCTGCTGCTAGGCAACAGGATGGGGATTGCGGAGAGAAGGTGTCCGTCTACGGCGCCTCTGGAGAGCGCGGAGACAGCACCTGACAGTATCCTCCCCCTCTTTCTTTCAGGTGGTGCAGAAATACCGCAGAAATCTTGCCAACAGACGTGGAGCGTGAATATCCTCTTCATAGACCCAAGATCTCTCCTCTCGGCCGTAGCCCTTCCAATGGATGAGAAATTGGCGTCTTCCTCTAGAGATACGAGATTCCAGAATGCGTTCTACCAGAAATTCTTCACCACGAATGGTCTTGACAGGAGGAGGTGGAGAGTTTTTGCTGGAGAATTCGTTGAGAATGAGTGGTTTAAGCAGAGATATATGGAAGATATTATAAATCCGAAGAGAAGCTGGTAGATGAAGTCTGTAGGTGACAGGGTTGATCACATGAGAGATGGAAAAGGGTCCAATATAGCGTGGAGCTAATTTCATAGTGGGGACCTTGAGTCTAAGGTTGCGGGTAGCTAACCAGACTTTGTCTCCTACCCGAAGTACAGGAAGATTCCTTCTATGCCGATCTGAAAAGTGTTTGTAACGGTCAGAAGCTTGTAATAATCTGGAACGTACTTGGGACCAAATTTGAGAAAAATTGGGTACCATATTCTGCGCAGCAGGTACCGAGGAATCAGAAAGATCAGAGAAGGTGGGGAGAATGGGATGTCTCCCGTAGATGGTAATGAAGGGAGAGTTACCCGTGGACTCGTGTTGGTGGTTATTATGGGTAAACTCTGCCCAGGGTAAAAGTTCACTCCAGGACGACTGTTGATCCGAACAGTAGCACCTCAGAAATGCCTCCAGGTCCTGATTGGTCCGTTCAGTCTGCCCATTAGTTTGCGGGTGGTACCCGGAGGAGAATTTTAGGCTGAACCCAAGCTGTTTGCAAAAGGATCTCCAGAATTGGGAGACAAATTGGACTCCACGATCAGAAATGATGTCCCTCGGGCAGCCGAGAAGGCAAAAAATCTCTCGGATGAACAGGAGAGCCAGCTGGGAGGCAGAAGGTAATCCCTTGAGGGGAATGAAGTGGGCTAATTTCGAAAAGCGGTCCACCACCACCCAGATGGTGTTAAAGCCATGACTGGCAGGAAGGTCTGTATTGAAATCCATGCTGATACTGAGCCATGGAAGGTCCAGAATGGGAAGAGGATGGAGGAGACCGGCAGGGGGTCTCCTAGGAATCTTATGTCGGGCGCAGAACTCACAAGAAGGGATGTATTTCTGGACGTCCGAGGACAAAGAGGGCCACCAGTATAAACGAGATAGAAGGGCAACAGTCTTCTTAACCCCGGCATGACCAGCGAACTTGGCGTTATGAGCCCATCTCAGGAGTTTGGTGCGCAGATGTTCCTGTACAAACGAGCGACCAGGAGGAGGAGTCTTGAAAGAGGAATTGGTCAAGGCTACAATCGTGGAGGAGTTGAGGATAGGTTTGGCTACCATGGGTAACGAGGCTTCAGAGGAGTCAAATGCTCTGGACAGTGCGTCAGCACGCAGATTCTTGGTGCCAGGGCGGAAGGTTAGAATCAAGTGAAATCTGTTAAAGAATAGCGACCAGCGGGCCTGGCGAGGATTCAAGCATTGAGCAGACTGCAAGTAGGTAAGATTCTTATGATCAGTAAACACTGTGATGGGAAATCGTGCCCCTTCCAACAGGTAGTGCCATTCCTCTAATGCGGTCTTGATGGCGAGGAGCTCTTTATCGCCAATCCCGTAGTTAGCCTCACTGGCCGAAAACTTTTTGGAGAGGAAACCACAAGGAACGGGAAGACCTGCAGCATTCTTCTGAGACAACACCGCTCCAATCCCAACAGAGGATGCGTCGACCTCCAAGAAGAATGGTTTAATTTGGTCGGGTTGAGATAGGACCGGAGCAAGCATAAAGGCCTCCATAATGGCCAGGAATGCTTGAACTGCCTCTGGAGGCCTGGATTTAGATTGGCCACCCTTCCGAGTAAGCAGAGTAATGGGAGAGATTAGCGTGGAAAATCCCTTGATGAATTGGCGATAGTAATTTGTAAAGCCAATAAAACGCTGGGTAGCTTTGAGGCCGGAAGGCTGGGGCCAATTACGAATAGCCTCTAATTTGCTGGGATCCATCTGAAGGCCAGAACCCAAAACAATATACCCCAGGAAGGGTACTTGAGAGCAATTGAAGAGGCATTTCTTTAATTTGCAGTATAGCTGGTTGGAACGTAAACGAGAAAGTACTTCTTTGACATGCAGAATATGAGTAGACAAATCTTGTGAAAAAATTAGGAAGTCATCCAAATAGATCACCACCGACTGATAGAGTAGATCCCTAAATATTTCGTTCATAAAGTCCTGAAAGACAGCTGGGGCATTACAGAGCCCAAAAGGCATCACCAGGTATTCATAGTGGCCATCTCTGGTATTGAACGCGGTTTTTCATTCGTCTCCTTTACGAATTCTAATCAGATTGTAGGCACCTCTGAGGTCCAATTTGGTAAAAATTTGTGCCCCTCGGATACGATCGAAGAGTTCCGAAATTAGGGGAAGAGGGTATCGATTTTTAATCGTGATGGTGTTAAGTCTCCTGTAATCAATGCACGGTCTGAGAGCGCCGTCCTTCTTCTTAACAAAAAAGAAGCCTGCCCCTGCTGGAGAAGATGACTTCCTAATGAATCCCCTCTCGAGGTTCTCGGAAACATACTCGGACATGGCTTGAGTCTCGGGTAAGGACAGAGGATATACCCTGCCTCTAAGAATGTCTTTTCCAGGGATGAGGTCGATAGGGCAATCCCAAGGCCGATGCGGAGGAAGGATTTCAGAAGCGGTTTTAGAGAAGACATCAGAAAAACCAGAATAAGCTTCAGGAAGACCCACCAGGGAAGATGTACAGAGGCAGGCCAACTTGGATTTCGAGGGAGAAACGGATCTCAGGCATCTCTTGTTACAGGAAGAACTCCAGCGGATGACTTGTGCTCGTTGCCAATCAAATTGTGGAGAATGAAGTTTAAGCCAGGGTAACCCCAGGATGATAGGGTTAATGGATTGCAGTAGAACAAAAAAACTTATTAGCTCGGAATGAAGCGCTCCTACTTCCATCTGGAGCGGAGGAATAGAGAGAGAGATTGTGCCATTGGAGACTCTATTCCCATCAACTGCCGTGAGCATCAAATGTTGGGTCAACGGTATAGTATTGAAACGGAGTTCAGTCACTAACTTAGATGAAATAAAGTTTTCTGCGGACCCCGAGTCCACAAAGGCCCAGGTGGGAAATGGGCCATTAGGGAAAACCAAGGTGACAGGCATCAAAAATGCTGACTCCTTCCGAGAGTAGGGAGAAAGGGACTGAGGTCCTAGGTTGACCTCCCTATTATCACCTAGGAGGTGGCATTTTCCCGGCCTCTTGGGACAAACGGAGAGGAGATGACCTGGTTCACCACAATATAAACAGAGGCGGTTCCTCATTCGTCTTTCACGTTCCTCTGGAGAGAGACGGGAACGACCGATCTGCATGGACTCCTCCAAGGGTCGGCGAGTACGATGCCATTCGAGAGCCCGTTCCCTGTGGCGAATGTCCACTTTGAAACAGAGGGATATGAGGTCGTCCAGGTTGGGAGGGAGGTCACGAGAGGCTAAATCGTCCTTTATGCGATCATTAAGGCCTTGCCAGAAGGTAGTGATGAGAGCCTCATCGTTCCATCGGAGTTCGGCTGCTAGAGTCCTAAATTGAACCGCATAATGTCCAGCAGTAAGGGAGCCTTGGCGTTACCCTAGGAGACCGAAGGCAGCGGAAGAAACTCTTCCGGGTTCGTCAAATACTTTTCGGAACCTCTCAATGAAGACCACCAAATTTCGAAGCATGGGATCATCCCGTTCCCAAAGAGGAGAAGCCCAGGCTAATGCCTGCCCGGAGAGGAGGGAGATCAAATAAGCCACTTTAGCTCTTTCCGTGGAGAAATTTTCGGGAGTCAATTCAAATTGAATAGAGCACTGGATAAGGAAACCCACGACACTGCAGTGGATCGCCATCATATTTCTCAGGAGGAGGGATGCAGAGGCTTGTGGCAGCTGAGGTGCTAGAAGAGATGATAGGAGCTGAGGCAGTGGAGGATGAAGTGGTCGTGGAAAGAGTAGGTAGCGAGGCTTGAAGAGAGTCCAGACGGGAGACCACTCCCTGAATATATCGCAGCGATTGTGCCTGATTGGATTCTTGCCGTTCCACTTTTTGACCCAGGCGCAGTAATAAATCGTGGGCCGAAGGTTCGTCCGGTCCACTCATGGCCAGAGTATTCTGTCACACTTTTACACAGAGAATATCACTGACTGGTATTAGCGCTACTAACCTGAGAGGCGCGGAGTCTAACACACCACCAGTGTTCACCAGGGACCCCCGCAAGGAGGTTTGGGCTTTGCTGCGTGCGATGTGCAGGTCGCGGTTCTCCCAGGAAGTCACAAGTGCAGCGAATAGAGGGTAGTCAGACAGGCCGAGTCGAAACCAAGGAAGTGAGCTACCACGGAGAGTAAGCAAGAGTAGTCAGGGACGGTCCAAAGGTCAATACCAGTGCGGGCAGCGAAGTACAAAGGAAATCCGGAAGAGAGGTCAAACAAGCCAAGGAGTCTTTACACAGGAGGTCAGGAACAGGAATGCAACTAAATGCTGGAGCAGGGTAGAACCAATACTCTGGCACTAGACCTGTGTCAGAGGCTGCCTTATATACCCTAATGTGCCTCCTGATTGGCTTAGGGAGATTTAGGCGGTTTAGACATGCTGGCTGCAGACAGGTGAGTAGAGATAGAGTTCTGCTGCTAGGCAACAGGACGTGGATTACGGAGAGAAGGTGTCCGTCTACGGCGCCTGTGGAGAGCGCGGAGACGGCACCTGACACTTTACCTGCTACCTCTTCTTTTTCTGTGTGAGTTTGTTAAACCTTTTTAATATATTTCCCAAGGACAATTCCATCTTGCACTGTTTGACATTTTGGGCTTAGTCTATCAGCTTGTGTAACAGTTGACAATTGAGGTTTCAACAGAAATATTAAGTTGCCAATTCACATGGTGGACAGTATGATTAAGTAGATTATTCAAATGTGGACAGTATTATTATAGGGATAAGGTTATGGTTAAGGATAGGGATAGGGACAGGTCTAGGGGACAGGGATAGGAACAGTGATAGGGACAGGGTTAATGTTATGGATAATACTTTTTACATTTGAATTGTCAACCTAATAAATACTGTCTACATTACAATAGATATCCTAATAATACTGTCGATGTCATTATATTGTCGACTTTATAACCTCATCTACTCTGCTGCCCATCAATCATATTATGTCAATCCAAAATAAGGGAGTTCCAAAGGACAATTCCATCTTGCACCACTTTTCTTTTCTGCCACTGCTATGTGGCAATGTTTCCTAAATGTGCTATGAACTGCTGTGTGTTTGTGGCGTTACTAATCGACAGAGCAGCCAGGTAGCTTGCTGCAGCGTTAGAGTTCATTGACAGCACTGTTAGCTTATCTGCCTGAAGCCCATTGTTAGCTTATTTTGTGGGGGCCCAAGCAAACCAAGCACTTCAGCCACAAAAGTGGCACTCCTTGTCGCTGAAGTGCTTGGTTTGTTAAAGTTTGTATATGTTTTTTAAGATTCAACACAAGGGTGGGTGGGAGGGCCCAAGGATAATTCCATCTTGCATCACTTTTCCCTTTCAGCTACCACTTTGTACCAATGTTACTTAGTTGTGCTATAAACTGTATAGCAAATCCTAGCTTTTTCCAAGACATTGATGATGCAGATGACTCAGCAAAACATTTGGACATCTGGTCTGGTCTACTCTAAAAAAAATTATCAAAATAAGTGACACCTTTGCGCAACTCTACCTGATCCTACGATCAACATCTAAAGAATGGTGAAAGATTATTTTAATGGCAGCGTACTAATAGACATGTCAGACAGTCGCTTTACATACTGGGAGAAAAAAAGGCAATTTGGTGACCCATGTACAAACTCGCTTTGCAATACCTAAGCTGCTCACCCTCCATTGTGTACTCAGAAAGAGTTTTCAGCACAGCATCTTGTCAGCGATTGGCGTAGCAGGCTACTTCCTAAAAATGTGTAAAAGATGATGTTCATCAATCAAACTACAAATTCCACGAGGTAGGCCATTACCGACAATTACATCAATTTCATCAAAGTGACTTCTGTAATGGTGGATTTCACCGGGGAAGTGCTTGGTTTGCTAAACTGTGCATGCTACCGCTCCTGTTTCTGTGTGACTTTGTTAAACTTTTTTAACAAACAGACGTCAAACTGTTCTGGCTAATGAAGATGCCATCAGCCTACAAAGACGTTACTTTCAAGGGTCAAACTCTGATTCCTGCTGTTAAGCTGTTAATTTAACGAGGCGCCGCCTATACAATGTACTACGCTTTGTAAACAACATTGTACAGGCGGAGCCTCATTAAATTCGCAACTTAACAGCAGGAATCAGAGTTTGGCCCTTGAAAGTGACATCATTCTAGGTTGAGGGCATCTTGATTTGTCGGAACAGTTTGATGTCTGCTTATTAAGCTGTCACTATTACCACTCTATCAGGAAGGACGTCTTTGGTCTCATCATGTTGGTGTATCCTATGTCGGCAATTTCAGGATTGGTGTAAGGTAGCCAACCCGTTATAGCCCCTCCTCCAACTTTGTAATTCTGTATAGCTAGAGTATATAAATGATACTTTTCTTAACATAATTTGAATATCTTTCTAAAATAAATTATGTAGCTTTCTTTTGGGAAAAGGATAAACATATTTTTTTTAAAAAACAGTGATTTCATAAGTGTAGAGTAACACTTTTAGGATCAAATAGAAAATTGTGGTTTATTTAATTTTGTTATGCTTGCCTTCATGTGGATAGTTTGCTGCTTTTCTAAGAACTTCTATAAACATTATTGTAGTTGATTTAGTCTGCATACATCTGTTGATAATATGTATGTGGCCCTTACAATAAAACACTTTAGACAGAAGTGCTTTGGATCAACATGGAGGGAATTTGATAAAGGTTGAACTGGATTGATTGAGCCTTCTTTAGATTACATAGAATTTGACCAACGATAAGAGCGGCTTGGCCCATCTAGTTTGAACATTTTTTAACCTATGGTAACCTCAAACCCTATTTGATCCTTTTTCCTTTTAAAGGATATTCTTATGTCTATCCAAGTATTTTAAATGGCTTTACTGCATTAGCCTCTACCACCTCTGATGGGAGGCTATTTCGCTTATCCATTACCCTTTTTGTGAAGTAGGTTTTCCTCAGATTTCCTCTGAACCTTCTTCCCTCCAGTTTCAGTACATGTCCTCATGTTCTATTACTTCTATTCCTTTGAAGAATGTTTCCCTCCTGCACCTTGTTAAAACCCTTAATATATTTGAAAGTTTCTATCATGTTTATACCCTTTATACCCTTTATAAAGGGTATAAACATGATAGAAACTTTCCCTTCTTATACCCTTTCCCTTCTCTGCTCTAAACTATTCATATTAAGATCTTTTAGTCTTTCTGGGTAAGTTTTGTGCTGTAGGCCATGCACCATTTTAGTTGACCTTCTTTGTACAGCCTCTAATGTATTTATATCCTTCTGGAGATATGGCCTCCAGAATTGAACACAGTATTCTAGATGAGACTGTGCCAATTACCTATACAGTGGCATTATTACGTATTTCTTTCTGGTACTGATTCCTCTCCCTATGCAACCAAGCATCTGACTTGTCTTTCTCTTTGCGTTGTTACATTGCTTACCTGCCTTTAAGTCACCTGAAATAGTGACTCCTAAATCCCTTTCCTCCTCAGTAGATTCCAATATGGTGCCGTTAATACTATATTTAGTCTTTGGGTTCTTTTAACCAGTCTATCATAGGACTGTCTTTATTTGTGTAACAGAGATTAAGCCCCTGGTAAGATGTGTTAAATGTATTATCTTTTTTTTTGCTGTAAGGGAAATACTATGAATTCCACTTCATGTGTCAGATATTGAAGCCTTTTTGTTGTGAAAATATGCCTTGAGAAAATACTTTGAGGCATCCTTGACTAATGCAAAGCTGCACCTTAACTTTAACATAAAGTGGCAATTTAATGTAGTTTTGAATACTGTAACATCAACGCTGCACAACAAGTAAAAGCTTAATAGCAGTGTAGAATTATACTCAATTCTTGATCAAGTAAACTATAAAACTTTACCCTCCCTCTGTGTCTGATATTTCGAGCAATAATACCAAAGGATTTTTAAATGAGTTAGTTGAGTAGGTTGAAAATCCTGCAATTTTAGCATCATGTGAGTTTTCAAAACCAATCAGAAGCCTGTAAACTTCCTCTAGTTTGACGATATAACAGAAATTTTCTCAGGAGCACAGTAAGTATTTTGCCAGACGGTTCACACTATTAATACATTCATACTTATAGTGGCCAATTAGAGGACTAGCTTTATTCAGATATCTACAAAGGAAAATTTAGAAGTAAATATAGCGCTGAAAGTTGTTTTTTCAGTGCAGCCACAGTTTAGTAAGAAACTAACATAATAAAATTGAATCGTTGACATTCAGACCATAAACGCTAGCAATGATAGCATCTGTATCTTAATAAATGTAGAGATATAATTATATCTTTCCATTCGGTTTCTCTACTTATTTTATAAAAAATAAAGTTTGGTTCCACTTACAAATGTTAAATTGTGCAAATCAAATTTTCTTCAGGAATAATGAATTGTGTGTATGTATATATTTTATAAATGAACATATACATTTACTATTCACGCTTTAAAGTTTTCAAGGCATATTTATTTGCCCTTTCTAGCTAAATGTAAAAAAGAAAAATAACTAGTACAAAATGTACAAAGACTAAGAAATGTGAAAATACATGTTATTGAAATGACAACAATGCATGTCTGCATATTAAAATACATACAATATACAAAAAACAAATATTTATATATATATAGTAAAAACAAATAACTATAAATCAGCAATAAGAAATGTATAAAACAGTAACATTTTTGTTTCCAAATCAGATGGGCATTCAAAACTGGCAGCTATTTAAGATAAAAACATTTCTTTTTAAATGTAATGGTTTTAAGAACAGCAGCAAGATAAATTTGTACACTATTTTGTCATTTGCTACATAACTTGATGTACTTTTGGACTTTTGACATAACTTTAGAAACAGTGACAAAAATAAGCAGCAATATCCTGTGTGGCATGTTTGACCCCACACTTGGACTTCTGTAAAAAAAAAGCATTGCCACTGATCTAAAATCTAATAGCTGAAAGTACATTGACATAGAGCCATAAAAAATAGTGTTTCACACAAGAGAGCAACCAGGATCAATTTGAGAAACAAAAACACAACTAATATATTTGAGAGTTGTAGAGTGTAGGCCAGTGATTAGAGCAACTTGGATACTATCACTGGCAGGCCTATGTTGCAAAGTTTCAATAGTTCCTATTGTCGGGGAAGTAGTACTGAAGACGTATAACCTGACTCACTTCAATCTCACTTTTTCTTGGTAGATACATGAAAGCAATACACAAGCTGTCTTGTTGGTGAAATATCTATTAAGCATTTGTTAGAGCTCTAATCTTGGCAATGTGGCCATTATGTCTCTTCTGGATTTGTATACTGCTAATTGTCTGAAACCATTCATCTTTACATGTATTGAATTCACCAGAGTTATGGATACCATAAAACAATAATTCCAAATTTTACAGAGTCTCTCTGTGACACAGAAGTCCCAAGTCAGCTTTCCCAAGGAGGACTGGCTTCACGATACTTGGTGGCATGATGGTCTACTGACTTGGGACAAGTGCAAACATTGAGCAATGTTTTGAGGTCTTTTATGCTGTGGGTCTCATCCCTTGGCTCACAAGTCTTTTAGGTTTGTCCGGAAGGAATATTATAATTCTTTGAGTGTAACTTGGATATTCCCATCTATGTCTGTTAAGTCAAGTAGAAAAGCCATGTGGTTGCTGTAATGCTGGATGATGTTGTTGTCCATGTTGACCAGAATTCTACATGAAGAAATAAACATGTAACATTAATATAATGAATTAAAAAGCCTTGTAAAGTTTAAGGACACTTCTGCAACCTGGATCGAAATTACCTTATAAATTACTACTTAAATATATTTCAAAGAGATCAAATTGTTGATACAGCATGACAAAGCTAATTTGATTAACTGTGACTGCACCCATATCAGTAAGTGCCAACAATTGGTCTGTGGTTCCCTTATGTCACAGAACATCAATGAAAACATAATAAAGCCTCCATTTATATGGGATAGTTCAAAAGTTATAACTTGCAAGAGAACATAAATACTTCTTTCCAAATAATTGGATATATTCATACACATAGCCAGTGAAACCCCAGCAAGCATAAATATCATGCTATGCTTAATTATTTTACCTTTTTGTCCAATATAAGCATAACTTACACAGTGTCATTGAGCTGAGGGGTGGCTATAAGGTATATGTTGAGGAGAAGGAGAGGAAAGGAGAAGATAAATACCTATTTATGTTTTAACAAGGTCACAATGTAAAGTTATGATAAGACTGAACACTGCATTTACTTTTATGCTTCATTTATGAAAATTATATTTTTAGGTTTTTGTTTGTCCCTTGATTTTCCTTCACAGTAAAATCGGCAATGAGCATTTCATGTGTTGAAGATGTACTTTAAATGCGTGACAAGAAGAATATTGTGTAACACAAGGAGCTAACCACTAATTTCATTCTTCAGTTTCATCTCACAGGGAGGGTGATCTCTGGCTGGTAGCCAGTAACAACATTGCCTTAGCTGTTCTTACAAAGTCAGCGGGGCTTGAAAATCTGATTATATCTTTCTGTCTTCAACAAACTTTTTTTTTTTTTGCAAAATTCTTTATTTCCTGGAATTACTGTTACTGCTGTTAACCTTCCATTCTCTAAGTAATTGTATATCTGTATTTCTCTTCCTGATGCACGATTGTTAGCTTTGTACTAGATCGCATAAACACAAAATGACATAATATTTTTGTTTGTTCATAGGACACCTCGGATGTAAATGTATGCTTGCCCTTTGCTAGCAGTATTTACAAGTTGCTAAGTTAATATATTCCAGAAGGTAAGAGGTTCCCAGAGAAACAATACACTTGCCAGCATGATACAACCTTTATATGGGTTAAACATTCTTAAGACTTCACCTGACACAAACATAACCTTTGATTTTCAAACGCAAATATCTTATCTGCCAAAAACATAAGCATTACAATATTTCAGTTATTAAAGATCGCTTTGTCCTACCTGCCCTCAGGAAAGGTTTTGACTACACTTATTAAGCAGTAAAAATATTATACATACATACATATCTAGTAGAAAGTGGATATAGGTATATTGCTATAGACATAGGGTGGAGACCACAAGTACTCGGATAGTCCTGCTTTCCACAATACTACAAACTGTAACATTAACATTTTTCCCTCCCTGTCAAATCTATATATGGTGAGAAACAGATAGACAGATGTATGTTTCAGAAGTCGTACCCTCGTTTGCATTTCTTGTAGACTCTGCAGATGCTTACTTCTGGTAAACCATATTTTTCTGAGATCTGTGGAATATATTCATGTTAGTTTACAGCAGAAACATTTAATTTAATATGCAAAGCATGGGGAAGCTTTCTTATATAACCTGTCTTTGTATACTGTCACAAGCCATTATATACAAATCAGAGATTCAGTGAACAAGCAGGAAGAAGGTGTGTATAAGGAAGAAGAATATTTCCCAGCATAGGTGAAATGGTACAATCTGATCACTTTATCCTACATGATTGTGTTGTGTTGCCTTTCCAATTATGAAAATACTTCACAGCTGACAGATAACATAAGCAAGTGACACTATTTGAGATGTTATCACTTCTCTAATGAATATATATGAACGCTAAAGCTGGGTAGACACTACACAGTTTTCATCCAATAATCGGCTAAATCAGCCGACATACGACCGCTCGTTCAAAAGTCGGGTCAGTGTGTGCAGTGACACGATGGTCGAAAGTCTGCCCAAATGGACGATTGTCGCCTCATTTGGTTGGTCGTACCGTTTAATATTTTCGTTCCAATCTCGTTTCCGTTGTGTAGTGTGTATAAACTTCCGACTGATCCACAACAGTGAGTAAGAAATTACAGTCATTGCTCACGACAACATGGCTGTAAAAAGTCGCTAAAGGGACGTCCGCTATTCCCTTTATCGTCCTAAACAAGGTTAGTGTGTATGCAGTCCATGGACCGAGCGATCGGAACATGGATCGCATGTAAAATCGCTCGGCATAAAAAGTTGGTTGAAATTTCTGTAGTGTGTACCCAACTTTACAGTGGGTGTGAACTGTAGTACTGATTGATTGTAGGAGTTCCAGATAACGTCAACTTATAATCAAACTTACCGCTTTCCTTAAACCCGGGAGATCTGGCGTTTTCAGCATAAGTGCATCAAAAACTTCTTCTGTTTCTCTCCGTACATACAACAACACTACAGATAAATAACAAACATGGTTTTAAAAAATAAATTTTATCAGGTTATGAAACTATAATCAATTTTCAACCATTTTTATCCATTTATTACAATTATTATTGACGCAGTCATGTATGGTACCAAGCACAACATTAGGATTCTACCAGAACGCTTTCATTTAGTGTGGAGCAAACATGTCACATGCATTGTTCATTTCTACTATAATTCTATAGAAATGTATACCTCGTTGACAGTCTTCAGTTGCCTGTTGCTTGGAAGGTGGGACGTCAAATGTGTCTGAGAAGGACGGGCAATTTCTCTTCAGTGCTAACCTGCACATAAAAATGTACACATGAACTACACAAACTACATAAAAAAGAACACCAGCGCAAATGAACACCAGGATGAATAATAAAAAATGTGTATGTATATAAATAAAAAAATAAATAAATAAAAAAGTCTTATATACCAGTAGGGGTTATTCCCATATCCAGCTGCAGTTACTCCAGTCTGATATATATATATATATATATATATATATATATATATATATACTATATTTTCAGCGCCCGAAGATTTTATGTTTTTTTTGTATACACAAACTACATACCTATGCGTAAAATGGCAAGGCAATATTTTTATAGAAAGTCTTTACCCATAACCCGTAAAAAAAAACATCTACCATCTTGTCAGATGTATTATCTTTTGTTAGTTTTCATTTTTCAAGGAGGATAAACAGTGTCCTGTATTCTAAACAAACCATGAGTACATTGGAGATTTAAAAGTCCCACAATATGTCAGTAATTTAAGGGCAATTTAACCAACAACATGGATGACCAGTTTACTAAAAATTGTAAATAACTCTTGGATAATAAAAAGAAAGTTGCAAGTACATTCTACATATACTTTACTTTTCTTTTGGACATTTAGAATTTGGTCTGATTACTAATTAACTAACCTAATTTTATGTAATTAATGTAACAATGTTATATAGAAACAGTTAAATGTAATATTCTATCCTTTATTTGTCCCCATTGCTGCATTATAAAGTATCCTTACCTGTCGTTATTATCTGTAACAGCTGCAAGTACCTAGAATTAATTGATAAGGAGAATGTGTTATTGCAATGGTGAAACAACTTCAGATGTATAACACATTCTCTAGTGCTTCCATGCTGTCTGTGTTTAAAAGGACATCAATTGTATTCTGTCCATAACTCCTCTAGCTTAATCCTACACTGAAAGATTTGTTTGACTTGTTGAATTCTTCTGGCTGCTATTGACTTAGAAGTTGGTTTGACGTAAGTGGTCAACATTGGTCAAACACAATATAAATATATTAACAAAAGTCTCCCACTTTTTTCCCTTATGGTGGTCCTTGTGTGCCAACATGTGTGACATTGGCATACTGTAAATAGGTCATCACAGCAGCAAAGGAGCATATGAAAACTAGTGAAGGTCCCCAGGGGCGCACGTGAAGAACAGTGTCCCTAGATAGCAACACTGTACTATACAGCAGCCGCGGCACTGTCAAAGAAGTGTCCGCGGTGGTGCTGTATTGTAGTACTTCTTTGACAGCGCCACGGCTGCTGATCAGTGCAGTGCCGCCGAAATTTTAAATATTTCCCCCATTTTATAGTTCTGCTGGGATTATACTTTTTTATACTTTTGTACTTATGTTAGATTATGCAATATGTCTGTGATAGCTGTTGTTCTATGAATTAAGCAGTCTTGTACAAGCAAATACTTACAACTCCACATCTTTGGAGATTGGAAAAATGAATGTTTGGGATAAACAACACTGGCTGACTTTCCATATCTGTCACTGGTCTCAGGTATGTGATGTCTGTTCCTCTGTATCCTGGGATCACAGATGCTTTTATATCTGTAAAGAGAGGTAGTCATTAGTAAGACCCAATTGATTTATAAGACTTGTCCTCTATGCGGTATATTCTGAAGAAGAAGACGTTTCAGTTTCATGAGCAACGTGTTGTATAGCATTTGTAATTCATATATATAAGAAAAACTAAAATGCTCAAAGAGACAATTGTGACTCATGACCTGAATATATAGGGTAACAGAACATTTCAAAACTCTTCAATGGAATCATTGCTTCAGTCCATATTTGAGTGCTGAATTTCAAATGGTTTTCAAGGGAATTTGTTCCATGAGGACATCCCTGCTTCTACACCTACCACAATGAATTGACATCGGCACTGTCCCAGCTCTATTTATAGACTACGGGCCTAATTCATTAAGGAAAGTAAACCAAAACAAATGAGTAACTTTGCACCTTGGCAATACCATGTTGCATTGGAGGGGGAGCTAAATTTAAAATGTGGGGACAGTTTTATAGTTGGGGTGGGGCATATTCTAGATCAACTTTAAATTTCAGTGTAAAATTAAAGCTATCAAGTATTTGTGTGCTACATGAAAAAGCAGCTAGTGTTTTCCCTATGTGTAAAATAATAAACTAATATGCACCACCACTGTAACTTGGTTTTGTCCAGGAGAAAAATTACTAATTTTTTTGCCTTACTTTACTGAATGAACCAGGCCCTACACGTTTAGCAAAATGCAGAGTTTACAAACACAGTGCTGAATGTTATTCTGGGAAATGGCGAATCAAAGGTAGAAAAGATTTCAAGTTCTGCCGTGAAATGCAAGCACAGCAAAATGAAATATAATTTAAAGAAAATACACATTTTATATTTGACACCATTTCTAGTTGATGTATTTTGCATTCCATATAGTTAAAAAAATTAATTATCAAGATCTTGTCTCCAGACATCGTGTAAATAGATAACAGCAAGTAAATTTTCTGGGAATCAAAGAAAGACGATATACCTTTACTGGCATCAGCGCTTTTTCCTTTCCTTCTAAATTGCTTGCGTTCTTCATCGCGCATCTTACGTTCAGCACCCTGTATAAGTAAGAGAGTTAAAGAATAAGCATCAGCTTATAATACATGTGTAAAACTCAAACATTTATTTCTGTAGTATTCCAAATCTGATTGCAAGCCCTGACGCTCTGTCCGTCAGAAAAGTTTTAGAGGCAGGCTATTTACACATCACGGTACTAAATGTAACTACTATTACATGCTTGGTTTGGTGCTAATCATACCTTATCACAGAATATTTTAATCTGGCAGACAGCCCGGTGAATGAGTCTTTTCACCCCTGTGTCATAGTCATAAGTGTCAATCTGGAGATTTAAAGGCACACCCTTCACTCCCTTCTGAGATGAGAAGTCTGTGCTCAGGCAGTTGATGCCAACAAATATCTGAAACCAAACAGAAAGCTACATGTGAATGCAATCCTACAATAAACAATATAATAATGTAATAAACAATACATCATTTGGACATTTGTTTGCCAGATGTATTGTGTTAGTAAGCATAAACTTCACAGTGGTTAAAAACATTTCATTTAAGAAACTTCTTACTTCAGTCTCCTGGACAAAACCATGTTACAATGCAAGGGGTGCAAATTAGTATTTTGTTGTGCACATAAGTTAAATACTGACTATTTTTCATGTAACACACAAATACTTGATAGCTTATTTGTACACTGAAATTTAAAGTTGATATTTGTATGCTACATGAAAAAAGTTAAGATCCTTAATGAATCAAGTCCATAGTACCTAAAGATTTCATATGGAACACAAATTTCAATCTATTAAGACTTGTGACAATTTTTCCCAGCACAGCTTTTGACTTACAATAATTCTTACACAACTTGATCACTTTTATACTACATAAAAATTTCATGTGACACGGCTCAGCCATTTCTTCTGTCTTGTTACTAAGTTGAACTAAACTTTACCTGTCTCTTTGCCAATGTTTCCAACGGTTTGTTCCCTGAGATATAATCCCCACAGATCCTAACAATTCGTTTTTGCCTCGGGCACCAAACCCACCTAAACAGAACTTTTTTTTTCCGTGGGAACCAAGATTGTATCAAAACAACATTTTAACAGAATTTTCCTCTGCCAAATAACTGTCTCCAGACTCTAGCTACAGATTGTATCTGTTTTATAGACACATTATAGAATAGAGTGCTCCTTGGGTTTATCCAGAGTGCGTTCACAAAGCTGTTTTTATGAGAACAGAAGGAGCAGCTTTTTTGTTTAGAATTTGGTACCTTTTACTATACTGTGTTTATTTCGCTGTTATTGTCTACCAGATATTCTAGGCGAGGATTGTACAATTTTATTCTGGAATTAACTGTGCTTTATAGACTAAAAATAAACTTTTTGCATATTTCTAAATATAAAATGCAAAACAAAACAAATAATACTTATAATATACTACTGCCACTTGATTTATACTATACCACCTTGATTGCCACAAGTTTACTATAGAGTACATGGTGGGATAATATATCTGTTAAAAGACCACCAGACTAAAACGCTAGACATTGTATAGTGTCCTAAAAAGACCCTAAACTTTTATTTCCCTCTTTTGTTTGTGACAGCCATCGGTTACTAGGTATTTATTCTACAGAACAATGGTTTGTTTTATTAGGGCATGTAAGCACCTGTAAGTGACAAGTGTTTCCACAACATTTTTGTTGCGAGCATTCAAAACTGCAGCTCATGCTTATGGAGATTTAATGGATGGATTTTCTGCTGATATATGTAACCTAAACATTACTGACTGTACCTTAGCCTCTTCATTGATGTTCCACACAAATGACAATGCATTATATGCTACTTCTTCAATGCTCTCCACTGTGTTGCAATTTTCTTTGTAGTCAGCTGAAGGATAGAATATAGGATACAATTAATCTCCATTCCATACACAACAATATAAATTCAGTTATTTAATAAAAATGAATGCAATGTGATTATGAAGTATAGTTATAGTTAGAATAACTTACCAACATCGATAACCCTCTGCTTTGCAGTTGGCTGTCTGGAATGCCAATGTTTCCAGCGTTTTAGCTGCTCTTCTGGGTTCTTTTCATTGTCAAACACCACCATTACAACGCTCTACATAAAGAAGAAATTTTGAAATATATTAATAACAGCAGTCAGGGCATTCATCCAAATATAATATGAACTACACAATATATAACTTTCTGTAAAGATCAAACATTTAGGGCTAGATTTACTAAGCTGCGGGTTTGAAAAAGTGGGGATGTTGCCTATAGCAACCAATCAGATTCTAGCTATCATTTTGTAGAATGTACTAAATAAATGTAAGCTAGAATCTGATTGGTTGCTATAGGCAACATCCCCACTTTTTCAAACCCGCAGCTTAGTAAATCTAGCCCTTAGAATCCCTTTCCAGGGGTGAACACAGCTTTTTATGTCCCCACAAAAGCATTGATTTCTCCACCATCTCTGAAGTCCCAGAGACCAGGGGGTAAATGTATTAAGCTGAGAGTTTTCCGGCGGGTTTGAAAAACCAATCAGATTCTAGGTATCATTTATTTAGTGCATTCTACAAAATGACAGCTAGAATCTGATTGGTTGCTATAGGCAACATCTCCAATTTTCAAACCCGCTGGCAAACTCTCAGCTTGATACATTTACCCCCAGGTCTAATCTCTATAATTATAATAGGATGTACATTAGTTTTGCGGAAAAGTATATGTCTAGTTGAACCAATGTAATTAAAAAAATTCAAATACGCAAAATACATATTTTAGGGGAAAAATGTAAAATAAAATTAATAATAATAAAAATTAACTTTGATGTGACATTTTTATGGTTTCCACCCTGCCCATTTTCTTGTGCATCGTCAACTCCCAAAACTAGGCACAGCTTGCTTTTGTTACCAAGGAGAGTGAAATGGGCATACACCTTGAAATTTGATTGGTAGACAAGTGGGGACACTAGCTCACAAACAGAAGTATTGCAGGCCTGCAGGTTGTGGGGTCCATCAATTACCCTTATTGTGTAGTTAAATTCTCAAGAGTTGTCATTGTTATGCTAATATGTTATTAGGGAGCAATTTTGATCTGTGCTAGAATACACATTACTCATTTGACACTGACTGAAAATCTAGGAGTTTGTGGATATTCTTGCTGTGTTTTATATTTCATGCTCCTTTGGTTGGAAGCAAGTTGTGATTTTTTTTCATCCATAAAAGCAATACTGAATACTGCAATTCTATGTACTTCTAGATTCCTCAATGTTCATTAAGTTTGCCATGCACAAAGTTTATTGTGAGTTAGGACTGCAAATACATAGCTATATTCCATTAAGACAACATGCATAGTTTGCTCAGTACACATTACAAATGATTGATATTCATCAGTCTTTCTTTATAGACTTGTTTAACATCTAAAAGGGGCTTTTACATTGCCTGAAAAGGAGGTAGTTTGTCAGGGGAGACACATCACTGTATGTAAACGCCACTTGTGCACTTATTCTATTTGCCCCGGAGAATGAAACTTGTATTCTCAATGACTCATGTCATTTTACTAGACTTCCAGAAATAGATGCATTTGTTCCATTTCATAATGTCTTTTGTCTTTCAGTTTGTTTATTGTGTGGTCCTATTTATCAATGTCCGCTATGTTTCTACTTGATCACTATACCTTCACTGCTGTTTAGTAGAACTGTTTTAACTATTTCAAAACCAATTAATGTTACAACCTCATTTGATAGAGTTTCCATGTTGTAGATTTTTTTAGTTATGTGCATTATTGAATCCTGAATCGTTTACACAACATTTGATTATCCTGGAACATACCTTGACTTTATTGGAAGACAGCTGCAAACATTTCCTATTGTCTGTTGTCCGAAGGTTGACACGGTAGAATTGACCTTTGTTGAGATATGCCATTGGAGAGTCTCCAGCCTTTACATGAATAGCTTTGGGGGATTCTAGGGAGTACTCAAAATCACTGCAGAAATAACAAGAACATTCATAGCACATTAATGCATTCATTCACGATTTCTAACACTTAAGGGATTATTCATACATAAAAATGTAAACAGAAAGGTAAATGCCATTAATTAAAGTGTATTTTATTGACACATAAAGGGAATAGCCAACTTGTGGAATGAACAATTGGGTCTAATAATTCACTAGGAACACAAAGTGCCTCATGCCTCAACATTTTAACATGGTTCTCTCTCATTTCACAGTGTATACTTTAGGGGAACATGACCTTAGAAGTCAACCACAGCATTATATAAAGCTGTATCATGAATATAGGCTCAATTAAAAAACTGGCTGCCTTCACTGTGTGCCGTTGAACGGTACAGTTTAAGTATATTTGAAATTCTGTGCTTCAGTGAGACTTACCGGTTTGCTTCAGCAGGTAGATAGTCCTCCGAGCAGGTGGATTCCGCCTGATTCGGAAGTATGTCGCTGAAAATGAGGGGCTGTGAAAGACAACAGAGATGCTTTACCAAAGAGAAAGCCTGTAAATAAGATAACTAAAGTAGGTTATGCAATTTGCTATAATTTAGATATTATTTATACCTCTGGTGAGTCCTCTTTGAAGGTACTGTCAGGCTGCCATCTTTGTAGTGGTTGTGCTACATGCAATGGCTCAAAAAGAGTGTTCAATGGTATCTTCTCATACACATCACATGATGTTGTCATGAAATCTTCATGTGTGTTGCTGGATAGTTTGCTAGTAATTGCTGGTAAAGTCAGTTTATTGTGGTTTGTAAAAGCATCCAATGTTAGATAGCTGTTCTTTTTATGTGTTTCTGCATATTCTTGAGAGGAGGAACTGCTGTCAGTTAGAAATTTCATAAGCTGGGTTGAGTTTTCAAAAGTTGAAATGTCTGAATCGTATTCAGCACAATTCCTATAGTAAATAAAAAACATGATAATTAGATAAATGCCGTTCCTTCACATACTAGCAAGTAAGAACCAATTGGTTCTCTACAGAAGAAACAGAAAACCCAGAATGGATATAGTAGTATTTTTAATTTTAAATAATATCTATACAATATCAATGCAAATTTCAAGGTCATTTATTTCAAAGTACACTCACCTTTTCCCTTGTTCTGTTGATGTTGGCGGAATTATTCTTTTTTCTTTGGGCACCTGAGGAATCAGATAATAAATATAATGTTATGGTGAAATATTAGTATTTAAGTAGATCACAATGTGCATTCTTGGAATTTACATCTAGAATTCACTATTCAAAAATATTGTCCATTTGGAAGTTATTGCGTTATTGCCTAAATGGCATTTGACATTAAAAAGAAAGACGACAATAATGCCAGTAACATTACCAGACAAGAGATAGGAGAACATGTGTCTGATACTTATAAATAGAAAGTAATGCAGCATAAAGTCTGTGCTATCGCAATCATGGATGTCATTTCAGTCTAGTCTGGAGTTAACAGGCATTGTTGGCAATGACAATAAATGAACAATGAAACGAATTACCCTATAGTAATCATAGAGAAAGCTCAATGCAGCAACTCCATCGTCATCCCCGTTAGCCCTCATCATTGCTTTAGTAGCTACTGACATAGGGTTATCCAAGTATTTAGACCATGCTTCCTCGTCGTTGGAATAGGTATACTTCTGGAGATTGATGCTGTCGTTCTGTAAAAGCATGACTGGCCGGTAACTGCGGGTGTCAAAAAGGATAGCATTAATATGTTTTGCTCAAGGGACATAGGAAAATGTTATGATCATACAATTTATAGTATCAACTTATTTATTTAGCTTCTGATTATCATATTATTATTATTATTATTATTATTATTATATTATATGCGAATACATTTCAGAGCAAAAGGTCATGGTTAAACCCAAGAAGAATGTTTTATAAAAAATTAAATGCTAACTAATTATACTTTATTTTATTACCTTTGCGTACCGAGATGTCAGCTTTGACATATGTAGCTTTTGGAGAACATGACCTTACAAGACAACTTAGGGTGCCACAGCATTATATAATGAAGGGACAAAAGAGCAATAGGACTTATGGAACCCTAGAAGTTGCAACTGGGCTAACTGGCTTAAATAAATTATATTTGGATAGAAAATCATGGAAAGACGATTGGTATTATTGTAACTGTCCATATTTTGCCTTGTATGGATAATAATGATCATGTGTAAATAATGTTTATAATACTTTCTATTGTACTCTGTTGTTGTTGATAATGTGATAAGAAATTCAAGGTCTTAGAAAAGAGGCATAGATTTCACTTACAACCCCAACCTGCCCTAACAGAAAGTTATGCCATGACTTCAATTCCCTTTACATGAAACAACTTTTTGCCTGTAACAAAGTAGATCCCTGGCTGCAATACCCTCATGTCTCAGCTAAACATGATACCTAGGAGGGGAGCGTGGTTACTGCACAACTTCAAGTCAGACACTTGCTGATGTGGGTGACAGGTTGTATTGTTACTAATTCGCCTCCTATGAGACCACAAGCTGTGCTTTCATGGTAAAGCAAACACATGTTACTCACGGCTGCCAGCCCAGCTCAGTGAGGTTACAGGTTCAATCAAGTGGAAAGGCACCTGCCTGTGTTATTTTAATACCTTAGCTTCTATCTTCAATCATTTCTCTTTTCATATGGTCTTTATAGATTGTACTAAGTTGTCATTTCTTTACTTTTGGCCGCTCCTACCTTTCTGCTTTTGTTCTTCAAGAAACCATTATTTCCCAGTCCCTGTAGCACAATGAAATGTATAAATATGTACACTGTACATACTGCCTATAGTTAAATCATTCTGGGACTCATGATAGACTTGACTGTACATTAGATTGGTGGTAGAAATAACCCTCCAGTCAATGTATATTGCTGCCACAGTTTGCTCTATTTGTTTTATTGTTTTGCAGGAAAATTAAATCAATTAATTACATGTAATCCCAAAATAACACCAATTGTAACACCATTTGCAGTGAAAAGAAGTTAAACTCACAGCAGTGTGTACGAAACCTAACATTGTTTACAAATGCTTCTACTTGTCATATTGGAGAAAACATTCATGGGTTTAGTACATACCACTGCTGGAAGTACATCAGACATGTCAGCTAGTCAAAGCCAGATATCTTGGGCCTGATTCCTTAAGGATCTTAACTTGAGAAACTTCTTATTTCAGTCTCCTGGACAAAACCATGTTACAATGCAAGGGGTGCAAATTAGTATTCTGTTTTGCACATAAGTTAAATACTGACTGTTTTTCCATGTAGCACACAAATATCAACTTTAAATTGCAGTGTACAAATAAGCTATCAAGTATTTGTGTGCTACATAAAAAAACAGTCAGTATTTAACTTATGTGCAAAACAGAATGCTAATTTGCACCCCTTGCATTGTAACATGGTTTTGTCCAGGAGACTGAAATAAGAAGTTTCTCAAGTTAAGATCCTTAATGAATCAGGCCTCTTGTTTTTAAATATATTTTTGCTTTCTACTTATGTTAGTAAGTTATTACTAAAACAGTAGTTAAAAATGATCATTACATGGAAGCTAAATTAAATACACTTAAAGAGGGTCACAGTATGAGGTGAAGATCTGTTGGAATAAGAGAGGGTTAACACTCAGGCTTGTGCCTGAGGTCAACAAAGGTAGGTAATGATGGACTAGCTGAAGGTGTGGGCTGAGTGCAGAGGGTGTGTGTTACCTGTAGCACATTGTGTAGGTGGGCTATGCAATAGTAATGATAATTGTACGCACTGTTGGATTCAGAGCATCGCCTTTTGTTTCAGTTGCTAAAGAGACTAGCTATTCTTTACTTACAATACTTACAGACTTCAGATCATTTCAATGTGACATTAATATTTACTGGAAAAGGAAAGTACCATACATAACTCTTGATCATTAATGGAATCTTTTGTTACCAGATGATCACACTGGTTTGTATTTTAAATAAAAAAAAATAACAAGTAAAGCCCTGAAGCTAATCACTAGTGGTCGGTAGGTTAATTGGGCCTTGTCATTTCATATCTGTGTTATTCCTTCTATAGCTCCAGCATGTACGTACAGTTTACAAGGATAAAATCTCCTGTGGCTTTCTCAATCCATGCTATGTGCTGGTGACTTTAATAGTACACCGAAACAGAATTTTTTTCTGGGCAGTCATAACTCTACAGCCAAATAAGATAGATATAAGATTTTTCTAATTAACTTTTAGCAGGTTACATGATGAGATTGCTTACTTAAATGTGCTGTTGGCCAAGGCCTACATGAATTCGGAAGTATTAAAGCGCGCATGCACAGTGAAATTAGGTAAGAATAGGAATTGGAGACGATGAACAGACTGTGGCCCAAGCTGCATATTGGAGCAGTTCAAGGATAATTTTATCTAATCATTCTGTAGGCTTGTCTATTAATATAACTCATGATCTTACCCCTATTACCTTTTCATACAGTTGTGTCCTATTAGAGCATTGACCAACCACCTCCTCATCAGTGACGTAAAAGAGGCAACAGAAAGCACATGATGTGCAGTAATACAGGCGTCACAGTGGATTACATTATGCAGCCAGCATGACTGTTCTCAAGAAAGGAAGGGTATATCTGTGTCTGCATTCTTACTATTGTTGTGGTTTAATTTCCTATTTACTGCTTTGATTTGCACAAGTACAGTACACATGAAATGTTCTGTATTTTCAATGCTATATATATATATATATATATATATATATATATATATATATATGTGTGTGTGTGTATATATATCTTTACTCTGCTAAATATACGATTAAGATTTCCAACATGCCTCACAGGGAACATTTTCAGTGCTCAACAAACATCCTTTTTCTAAAATCCTGCCATAATTGTACCTGACTAATTTGACTGGATATCACTTAATGTACGTTGTCCATGGACCATTTTGCTTTCTCAGTGTATCAGTTTTCTCCTTCTCATCTGTCTACCAGAACCAAAAATGTTTCATCTCGCTTGTACAGTAAGAAAGTGGGGTTGTATAGTTAGAAATTGGGGTTGTACAGTTCAGGTCATTGTGAAAATACAGACAACATACTGTAGTACACTATTTATATAAGCTATTTTTTAGAGAAAGGGAGTTGGAAAATCATTATTCCTAATATTATTCCACAAGCACATTGGTAATGTACCAATATTGGCTCCTTCCATAAGGTCAGCCAATAAATTTCACATGGAAAGACTCCTCTTAGTTTGTTTAGTCACATGAAATATCCCTGTACAACTGCATACATTGTTACACAGGTTGTAGCTTAGATTTACATTGGCTTTCCTCTTTTTGTATGTGTAATATGAACATGACATATATTCGGCTTCTTAAATAAGAGAATAAAGTTTGCTTCCTGTATCCAGAGTCAGTGTTACACTGTGCACTTATATTCCAGGAAACCTGTCATGGCCATCTTCAGTGGTTAAGGTCCAGAACTAGGATTATTTCTTAGTCTATGTTCTTTATAGGTCTCATTTAAAGCAATGAAAGAGGAGCATATTGAAAGTACAATTATATGCTTAGCAGAATAAAGAAAGAGAGCATACTATTTATTTCACTATCTTTCATATTTAAAACAAATATCTTCTGTACAAAAATGTTGCATGTCCATACAGTATATTTAAAAACTCTCAACTGCAAAAAGATAACTAAATCTAAAACACCATTATGTATACACAATACACATATCAAATATAGGGTATACAATTATTTTACTAACTATGTGATAGAGAAAACTGGATCCACTTACCAGCAGCACAAATAAATTGAGGGCCCTTGTTAACATAAACCACCATATTACAGTGACCTTGTAATTAACAAATAATAGTTCATTCCCTATTATAATTGAATTTGTGACACATTAGAGTACAAGAACTAGTAAGGGCTACAAAGGAATAATTAAATGTATAGACTATAAAAGCCCTTAATGGGGTTCCAGGCATATAAAGCAGTAGCACTTATTAGCATATGACCATATAACAGCTTTCTTTAGGTTGATTCTGTCTATGCAAACTAATACAACTTCTATGGTAATGAGCTGAGTCAGCATATTCTGTAAGATGTTTAGGGTGAAACTACTGTACAGCAAGACTGAAACCCGAAATCAGAGACACACAGACTTTTGTATTCCTGGTGCCAGGCTGTCTCAAACATATTAAAAAACTCTTTTGTCTTTAAAAGTAACAAAACCCTTTTTTTGCATTCTTCAGTATACAGTCTTCAGAAACAAATGAGTTAATACCCCCCTCAAAAAGTGCCACGCCAAAGAGTTTAAGAGTTGCTTGCATATTTTTAAGAGACTTCAATTAGATGGATTATGCTCTCTTTATTTTATTAGGATTTGTTTTATTGCTGGAATTCAAATAAATTTCCAGTTTAGTACATGCAGCTCCATATAAAAATTCTTTGAAACTCAGGTCATTCATTGAGCAATCCATGTTATCAGACCTACACATCACTTCAACAAGTCTCTCCTGCTGTTTAGTCACGCATTCCCCACCACATAATACATGCAAACAATATTTCTACTATTCTCACTGCAGTGTCATTACCTAGCTATCTAAAAATATTCATTTATGCTCCTGACTACATTCAGCAACACAAATTGTACAAATCACTTCAGTGATAGATGATACACTATGTATGGAATAATTGACCTTTGTAATAGTTTAATGCTGCCATTCTCACCTATGCTATTTAAAAAAACAAAACACTCAAACCAAAATACTAGTTGTAATTGCTATGAACATATTATTATAAAGGAAAACTCAATAACAATTGCATTTGCTATGTTTGATTTTGCTTGTAAGTAATGGACTAAATGTGCACTGTTGATATATATATATATCTTAACTATTTGCTTACAAATAGTTATCAGGAATTCAATAATCACTAATGCCTGTGATTTGCTTGTGTTTTTCAAATAAATACAATATCTACTTATAACCTTGAATAAGCCATCAACAGTACATATATACTTTCCAGTAGCTATTTGTTTCCATCAGGACCACAGCACAATAAAAATAACAAAAAGATATGTAATGACATTTTCCATAAAATAAGCCCATTTGACAAATAATCTCATATATGTACAGTTTGGTCTATTTGTACAATTTTGTCAGCTGGATAACAGAACCACAACAGGAAAACAAAACAATCGTATAAAACAACTAATGCCTAGAACTATTAAAAACTTGCATTTTCAATTCTTGGAGTACATCCAAATGCATACAGATCACAATATATTACAATATTATCCACTCATGGTGTAGAACTGTACTACAATAAGCATTATCTGTATTAGTATTGAATAGGAAATACTTACTCAAGTTCATTAGACATTTTCTCCCAAGCTTCAGCAACTATGATACAACCTTTTCTGACTCTTGCTCTTCTAATTCTTGTTAAGCACAGACATTCCCTGTAGAGTGAGGTGATAGATTTATGCGTGAGGATTTGTGTACAGGTATTTTGGCTGACAGGTGGGCTCTTGTGTAGCTCAGAATCTGATTGGCTGATGAAACAGGTGCCTTAAGACAGTCACACCTCAGCAGGTGCAGTACTTAACTCTCCGTAAGCCAGAATAGACATATGAATGAACCATAACTAAGCAAACACCTCCCCCAAGACAGGCAGAGGCAAAAAAAAAATGTCTTAAAGAAACTCAGACTTCAGGCGAAACTTAACCAAAACTGCAAACATGTCTTTGCTTGTATGATAAGAAGATTTAGCAACAGCTTAATTCTTGCTCTCTGAATATGAGATCTATGAATGCTCTCAATAAAATAACACGCATGGATACTCACTGTAACTGAGTTTCCTGATGTTGGCATTTAGGTAATAGAAAGAATTTGTGTTCAAATCAAATTAATTTAAGGTAATGAAAATGTATTGTCCCTGATTTCATGTGTTTTATTTTACTTTTTTATCATTTCTTTTCACTCGTTTCAAAAAAATTGTAATAATTTTACAAATATGTACATAAAAATATCTATTATTATAAATGAATGAGGCATCCCCTAACCCCATGAAGATAGTTTAGTGATAACATGAAGTTAGATTTAACGTGACATAATCATTATTTCCGGCATGCTATATATTATTCTTTACTCTTCATACAGGAGACTTCTATTGAAATGATGACATTACTATTGACTGATTGTAGCTGATGGCATTACCACACAGTAAGCATCATTTACAAACCACAAAAATGTAAAATAAAAGGAGCAAATACTCTTTTGTGACATTGTGACAACACACACCTACATTGCTGCCTAGTATTATGGGAAACCCATGGATCTGTGGAGTAAGATGAAAGTGCTTGTGTGGGGGAGATTTGCACTGGCCGATGGGTCGGGGGGGACGGACGGGTTGAGGGAATTTTTTGCTAGGTGCAGATTAGAATCACTAGTTTTTCTACCTTTGGCATTGAAATGCAGAAGTGAAGTCTAATTTTGTGGGATGGGATTATTTATTTGAGATAAAAGGGTGGAGCAGGGATAACTATAGGGGTTTACACTCATTATTAATTTAGGAAATAAATGTGCCTAAAATAAAAAAACTTTTAGGAGAAAAATGTAAACGTTAAAAAGAATAAACAAAACATTAAAAAGAATAAGTGGTATGGTCCTACAGTGGAAGTAGGTTTGCTTCTGATGTGAAGTTTTTACTGTTCCCACCATGCTCAATTTCCAGAGCAGAGTCATCTCACTAAACCAAACACGGTGCAGTATATTGACATCTTGAAATACATTTGGTGATCAAGTACGTTGTTTGTTAATCAATCCATATATTTATGTGTTGATTTTGGAATAATTATGGCAGTTGATTAAATAATGCTTGCATTGGATTTATTTTGTCTTCTTCATTTTTTATTGTCATACACTGTTTTACACTGTTATTGTTTTAGATGACCAAATAAAGAGTAGAGATGATCTAACCTTTTGAAGTTTTTTTTCTTGAACTGGAAAAGGGAATCGTTCCTATAATTCAAAACAGCGTCACAATATGTGTAATGAAAACCTATAGATTTTTTTTACATAAAACAATGAAAATGTCTCTGATTTTAGAACCAGTTCAAAAATCAAAATAGTCAAACCGTTTTGAACATCAAGCTAGTTCCACTATGTTTGAGACTGTTCAACACTGTTTGAGCCGGTTTGCATACGTCGGAGCCGGTTCACGCATAAGCAAAACGGCTTGAGCACATTTAATTTAAATTTGAGTCATTTTTTATTGTTTAATAAACTAAAATGTTTAATTTTTTACAGAGAACAGCAAACACGAATGGCGAACGTGAACCTTGAATGGTGATCCTCGTATGTGACTTAACACAAACCTTGAACGTAAAATTCAAGTAGCAAATGCATCCTGTAACTAGAAAGTGCAAGCTGCAAATTTTGATTTGCAAGTTCAAATCAGGGTCCATAGCTGATTGTACCGCAAACAATCACACTGGTGAAATTTATCGAATGTCAAACTGGTTAAAATGCATTACTAATAAAGAGCACCATCTGAGGCTGGTAACATTTTTGTCTCTTTAGAGATGAGTCCATACTGCTAAAAAATGTTGTCCAGTAAACAGATTTACTAAATAATTTTTTTTTATTAGAGCCGGGTGTTTAAATCAACATTTTGATCAACAATTTGTTTTTTTTTACTCCTCAAATAAGCCAAAATGTGCAGATTGGGTATGATTCAGTTTAGAAGTTGTTATGGTACTGCAGAACCTGTGTGTGCAGATGTATTCAAAGCCAGTTGGTATTATGCAGTAAAGACAGCACTGACACATATTTGAAACCAGTAGCAGTGAAGTGGCTGGAGATATGATGTGATGCACACTGGGGGAAGAAACGATAACAGGCAGCTCAGCTCCAGAACACATACGTTGTGTTTGATGCAACAGAGAAGGGCAGAGTCTGTGAGTAAGCCAGCAGATTGGTTATTTTGGGCAGGATTAGTTTCTGTGGGACACACAAGCACAGACATGCTGTGAAAACTTCATCCTTCCTAACTATTCACCCCATCAGTTCTTACTGCTCTCCTTTCCTCATATTGTATTTTTTTCCCATTTTCTTGTCCAGGGGCATATGTACACACAATCTTTACATGGTATGTATACATGTTGACAGATACACACAGACTGATGTATAGACACAGACCCCAAGGCACAGCTGACATCTACATTGGTACATCAATTTGCTTCACACACACAATGCTTTCATGAAACCACTCACTACAAATGACGCATGAGAGAGAATATATCACTTCAAATCTATTTTAGTGTATTGCAGAGCTGCTAAAACTACGTATGTAAGTAGAGAAGTAGGTAATGTTTATTAATATTAGTGGTCAGTTACATGATACATCATATCTGTGCTGATTTGAATGTTTGCAAAATATGTTTGGGTTCATTATATAGTACAGTATATTTATTATTGTCATTGTATTCGTAGGTGCAGAGAGGAGACTGGTGCCGGTATAGAGTACCTAGGTTTGGGATTCTCATGGGGGCTCAGCAAAGGTGGATTATGGTGGAGGCAAATAGGGTGACTGGGACCCACGGGTCTTACCCCAACAGCCCATCCAGTGCCTCATCTGAGCCAGACTATAGGCTGGGGAATGCATGGACCAATAGCTCCTTAGACCCCCTTCCCCAGCATGTACAGCACTGGCTTTGCTAAGGCCACTCTTAACCTTTGGAGGGAGCGTAGCCAGTAGGTATTGGGACATAGCCAGTTTTGAAATTGTGGGTAGCAAATGTACTATTTAAAAAAAAATCTTAAATGATAGTGTCTTCTTACTTAGTAGATCGAATAATAATTAAATACAGCACCTTAGAAAAGAATTCATTCACTTAAGGATACTTTTATTTTTTACAATGGGAATACATATATTTCTCTTCACTGAATTTGCCCCCCTTGGTCGATACTTAGTTGAACCATCTCTGGCACCTATTGTTGGCAGTAGTCATTTTGGAAACGTCTCTATAAGCTTTGAGCAGCAAGGTAGAGCAATATTTGCCATTTCTCTGCTGCAGAATTTCTGAAGCTGTTAGGTTAGTTGGGTAACTGTAAAGGACAGAAGGTTGAGCTCTTGCTAAATATTGTTATTGGGTTTAAGAGTAGGACCCCACTGGGCCACTTAAGGACATCTTTTTTCTTTTTTTTCAGCGGCTCCAGTGTTGCTCTTTGGCTTTGGATCAGCATCCTGTTATAAGATAAACTTTTTCCCAGTTTGAGCTTTTTAGCAGTGAGTAAGAGGTTTCTGTAACATGCACCATTCATTTTCAGATTGGCAGTCCCTGCCACTGAAAAACATTCACGTGAAGTAATGCTACCACCACAAGACCTAATGGTGGGGATGATGGTACATGGCTTATGTGCAGTATTTGATTTTGTGAAATAAGTACTGTAGCTAAAAAAATCCACTTTAGTCTTCTCTGACCAAAGTGGAACTTTTAGCTAGAGATTCTTCCTTGTGACCCTCCCTTAAACCTCCTTTTTGTGTAATGCTTTACAGATTGATTAACCATATAGCCATTTTCTTTCATCACAGCCACTGACTAATGTAGCTCATTCAGTGTCACACTTTGCCTTGCAGAAACTTGTCTGGAAAGTGAAATTACTCAATGTCTGACAACTAAGTTTAGGAGTCAGTAAAACTATATACAAAAAAATTGGTTTCCCAAAAATAGTGCTCCCTATTGTCTGTCTGCCTCAATACACAAAAATGCCCCCAACATTCAACAATATATATATAAACAATGTATGAAAAGGCGCTGACAATAAGATAAACATGTATTCATCGCATAATCAAATTCCGATGGAAAAAACATGTACAATGTCCATTTCAGAGTCACCTTTTCATGATTCAGTAGTCGTAAGTGATTAGGCAATATCCAACATAAAATTAGTTTTGAGGATTCCTCCTGTAGTTCTTTTATGTATGTCAAAATAATTTCTCACAGTATCCCAATAATAGATCGAAAAACATGAGAAAAACAAATAGGAGACAAAAAGACATACAAATGTCCAGTTAGTGAATAAATCACAAATAAAAGGCTGAAAAATACCCAGAGACACCGTTTAAGGAAAGCTGTGTTGTTAATTAAACAGCAATACACCATCACACGTGTAAGGAGATATCAAACAATAAAAATCATAATCCTCCAATACACTTACATGTTTATTCATAAGTAGAAATCGCTTTCACAACAGGACTCACTATCCGTGTATTACTCTTAGTTCAATGTTGAAAAAGAAAAAACGGAAAGAGATATCTAGTGTTTTATCTCAGGGTTTATTATAACAGAAAACAAAAATGAAAAAACATTGAGCATAAAATTAAATAAAATCCTATCACAGAATAGTCAAGTTTACTCGTACCGGATAGTAGGTAAAAGCCAGCAATAGGTATTAATTCCCGGGCATAATCAGCTGGGCAATCTCCTCCGTGTTCCAAGGATGAACTTGTGACAGGAACTACCGTGTTATTCTGACGCGTTTCGACTCCGCCTCTGGAGTATTTGTCAAAGTATAACACAGGGTTCTGAATTCACTTTATTTATATTCCCAATGACCAATCGCCATCGGGATATATTTTCACTTGAAGACACACATCATAATCAGACCCGATTATGACGCTGTCACGAGGAACCAACCATCTTGCCATTCCAATCTCGTTTCCGCTGTGTAGTGTGTATAAACCTCCGACCGATCCACAACAGTGAGTTCGAAATTACAGTCATTGCTCACGACAACATGGCTGTAAAAAGTCACTAACGGGACGTCCGCTCTTCCCTTTCTCGTCCTAAACAAGGCTAGTGTGTATGCAGTCCATGGAGCGAGCGATCGGAACATCGATCGCATGTAAAATTGCTCGGCATAAAAAGTTGGTCGAAATTTCTGTAGTGTGTACCCAGCTTTAGGCCTAATCTGTGTATAGTATCAACAGCTAAATATAAACATTATGGGGCTCATGTTAAGTTTAATGGAAATTGCATACTTGGCATATAATACGCTGTTTTACATCTGAGCATGTTCACAAGCCACGTATTGTATGCTAAAAATGCAATTTGTGTTCAACTCAACATGAGCCCCTTTATGTGGGGTGCAGGAAATTCACAATGGCCCAACTGGATTTAAAGTGCAAGACAAGCACAACTACACTACAGCAGTTTAAGAGACAACACTTACCCAGAGTGCAGATTATTGAATATAGATATGTATATGCCTAAGAAGGGCAAAGTAAAATCAGTTATATTGTAAATTCATACAAAAACCATGGTTAAGTAAAAAAATCACTTTGAAAAGGAGCTATGCACATATTCTCTTACTCATACTGTAGGTATGTTCACAGCTACACTTTTGTATTTAGAGCACAGAAAAAGTATAACTAGCATACTACATTATTGTAGCTAGAGGACATGGCATTAGTAGTTTTTTTATTTTTATTAAAATTAAGAAAAAAGAGGGCAGAATAGAGTAACATATTAAGGGGTATATTTACTAAACTGCGCATTTGAAAAAGTGGAGATGTTGTCTATAGCAACCAATCAGATTCTAGCTGTCATTTTGTAGAATGTACTAAATAAATGACAGCTAGAATCTGATTGGTTGCTATAGACAACATCACCTCTTTTTCAAACCCGCAATTTAGTAAATCTAGCCATAAGTTTTTTTGAATAAAGACTAATAAAAGACTACATACTTTTAAAACAATTTTGTTGTCTTATCTTGTGTTCCCTTATGTGGTGGTGTCTTCTTATAGTGATGTATTAGAAATCTTCAATGCAATTGTCATAATAAATATCTTCAGGAAGTGAGGTCTGTCCAATTAACAGACTTGCCTGGTCACTCCCTTTTCAACCCCTTCCTACTCTCCACCCTAAGCGTTGCCCAACTCCCGAACTATTCTATAATCCAGTGGTCGGGCAACACTTTGGGCAAAGGGAATGGGGAGAGAGTCCGGCTGGGATCACAGCAAGTCTGTTAATTTTCATCCTTCAGACAGACATACCCAATTTTATTGCACAATGGGAGTACAGCCCATTATCAGGTTAAGTAAGTTCCAGTAAGTTCATATAACATCTTTTCACATGAGCACTACATTTGTATACAATGTATATCTACATGCAAATGTATGCACGGTGGCTTTACTTTGAACAACAATCACATTTATTCCCTATGGTGAATTTCCTAGAAAGTTTGACTATTTTCTTTAATCTAAATATTCGGCCTGATCACCAATAGTCTCCTGTAACCTTTCAGTGTATGTAAGCATCATATCAGTTGTAATTAGTGGTGCTATATAAATTAATGATGATGATGATGATAATGTTCAAAAAACAAAGGTTGTTCCTATTCTTTGGATACTTTGAAAAAGAATACAGTGAAATTATTTTTTTTTATTTTATATTAGTATTATCATTGATATTATCTACATAATGCCAATATGTAGCTTTTGAATTATCATGAACATTTTCTCACATTCCCTACAAATACTGATACACTTATGCGTAGAGACCACATGGTCATATATTCACATATTTACATTCATACAGGCTGGGTTTAAATATCCTACATTCTACACATAAAATAGAGATAATTGTGATGGTGACCAGACTGCAATATTGTGTAACTTCCAGTCATGTAGCCAGAGAGAGCCATCATTACAGTAATTATGAGCTCCGGACAGGGCTATTGTGACATAATAATGGCGGAATTCTGGTAGCTAACAGCCTCAGGTGTAGCTTAGGGAGGTCAATGACTGTTTGAAGATCCACTGTCCATCTATCCACAATGGCTACTGTCATTAAACACCAACACCAGCTAATGACCTTTTCACAAATCAATCTATAATTTGCTTGCTACAGTAAGTGCACAATATAAACATGTAGAATTTTTATTTTTTAAAAAGTATTTGAGCCCTCCTCTTTTTTGTCCTAATTACATGCTTGATTATCAGTACCTCTTGTGGTGTTATAGTACTGCATGGAATAGCTTTAAAATAGATATTTTATTGTGCAGTTCAAGTGACCATATTATGGGCAAACCACAAAACTTTAACAGATATTTGAACTGGGGAAATGAAAAAAAAAAATGTTTGTGTTATTAAAAGTTTGCAAGGAGATTTATCAACAATGGTGACAGTTATTTTATAGCGATAAGTGGCATGCTATGAATGAATATTACTGAACAATGTCTGGTTCGCTGAAGCCTTCAGGAAAAGTGGCAGTGAAATTAATTAGAAATGTTATATGTATCTCATGTTGGTATGCATTTTTACCTAAATATAGATCTTCAGCACCGCAAGCTACACTAGATCTGTTACATTGATCGGAATGCAGAAATATAAAACTTCTTACTTGGAAAAGAAGAATTTACAATCTCGAATGTAAACATGTATTAAATAGCTTAGTGCATATAATTAAATTTAAAAAATTTCTATTTATTTGAATTAAATAATTTCGGAAATTCCTAGCATCATTCTGCATCATCTTATATCAGAAAAGTTTCTCGCACTTTGTACAGATTTTAAGTAGCAACATGTTGAGTTTTCCCGTGAATTGAATGTGGGTAATTTTACAATACCCAGCAGTTTATGATAGATAAGAACATAGGGCCTGATTCATTAAGGATCTTAACTAAAAAGAAACTTCTTATTTCAGTCTCCTGGACAATACCATGTTACAATGCAAGGGGTGCAAATTAGTATTCTGTTTTGCACATAAGTTAAATACTGACTGTTTTTTCATGTAGCACACAAATACTTGATATCTCATTTGTACACTGAAATTTAAAGTTAATATTTGTGTGCTACATGAAAAACAGTTAAGATCCTTAATGAATCAGCCCCATAGTCTGCCTTCCTGCATTGATAGTGTTTAATGTACTCAAATAAACCTGTTACAGACAGAATGTTGCTGTCACTGAGACAATTGTTTATGGGAGATATAGACGCTGCTATGACTTGCTCCATCATCTCTTTGCATTGTGCAGCACAGCAAACTTTATCTACAGTTCCCACACATATACACATGGCACTAATGTCTTATACGCAGAAAACATTTTTACACTGACAAATGCTGAAGCAAGATGAGTATCTGTGGGTCATCTACTGGTCATAGGACAAATATGTGTCATATGCAGTGCAGGTTATTTTATCATGGGCTGCCCATCTCTGCAGTCTAGTGTGTCTCAGGCACTGTAATTATTATTACTATTATGTCCTCTTGTCTAGAGCGGTATCAGGTGTGGGAAATCAAAGAGGTTTATAGAAACAGATATCAATCTTTAACAATCTTTGATGCCAGTGGAAATCCCAAGGGTTAAACATTTTACATTCTTTTATACACTACAAGTTTACTGTTTAATGTGCCCCCCTCCCACTCTCCACCCTTCCCTCCCTCTTTTGTATTTTCCCACCATCAAGCCTTAACACCCCTCCAGGCCTATTCCTTTCATTTCCCTCTCTTTCTGTAGCTATCCCTCCAATTCTTTAACCTCCCCTCATCTCAGGCTTTCTTCATTATCCCACTATATCACCCACACACTTTTTGGTGGGTACATTGCCTTTTTCTTAGCAGTTTTACCTGGTAAAATTAAAATGTATTCATTCATCATCATCATCATCATTTATTTATATAGCGCTACTAATTCCGCAGCACTGTACAAAGAACTCATTTACATCAGTCCTTGCCCCATTGGAGCTTACAGTCTAAATTCCCTAATATAGACACACACTCACACAAAGACAGAGAAGGAGACAGACATAGAGGGAGAGACTAGGGTCAATTTTGATAGCAGCCAATTAACCTACCAGTATGGTTTTTTTTTTGAGTGTGGGAGGAAACTGGACCACCCGGAGGAAACCCACGCAAACACGGGGAGAACATACAAACTCCACACAGATAAGGCCATGGTCGGGAATTGAACTCATGACCCAAGTGCTGTGAGGCAGAAGTGCTAACCATTAGGTCACTGTGCTGCATTGGGCTGCTAAATCAGCCTTTAGTTAGTTTTATAGTTGTTATTGATCTCTATTGTTTTTAATTAATATAAATATCAGTGGTTCTTAGGTACTAAGGCCCCTATTTATCAATCACCTGTGATAACATAGAGGTTCTTGTTTTGCTGGAATTTATCAATAAAATGTCACCAGGGCAGCTGAGTAATACTACGCTGTCCATGGTGATCCCTTGGTGTATTGGGAGAAGCCTGAGAAAGGGGTTATCTCCCAATAATAAATAGACCCCATAGTGGGTGAATAAAATAGCTGAGTTTTGGTACATACTTGTGCTGTGTTTACCAGAATGTGAAGGTAGAGCCAAAATCCTTTAGAATAGCGATCAATAGATCACAATGAGAACTGCACTAGCCTGTCCAGGGAATTTACCAACATACCCAGAAGCATTTGTTTGTTTGTGCTTCTGCAGTAAGAATAATAGAACTTATTTACAGTGTCTGAGTACTACATCTAGCGCAAACATTTACACATTTAAAAGTCACTACTAAAGTGCAAAAAAAAAACTGTCCGTCAGTGTGAATTCCATATGCACAGGACGGTGTGGGTAGGTTGACAAATACTGTAGGCAAATGTAACATCATATCTCGTGTTTAATAAATGTCCTCTGCTATGTTCAGTAGAAAAAACAGCACTGACGAGAGTATTAGAAATTTATTGAAAGTCGATCATCATTTAGTATTCAGAAAATATACACATGAAAAAAAGTTCATTCAGCAAAGCTCCACCATTACACTGATATAATCATACTGTATACAAATGCAAACAAAACACATTTAATGATTTTACTACAAAGTACTTTTTTTTTCTTTTGACTATTAGTATGGATTAACACTTTAATCAGAATAGCCTTAGTTCATCACAGTTTATCTGTATTTTGATCACTGTACACCATTTTACATTGTTTACTGTGCTAATGTTATAATCCACAACAATCCCACCTGTCATTGGGACTGCTTGGGAACAGTGCTAACAAGGAAAGTTCTCACCCATGGAGACTACAACCTCTATCATCACATCAACACAAACATACACTTTCCTTATTGTCATTGAAATTGATAGATTACACAGCTAACTGTGCTAAGCATTCTGTTTTATGGCTTTGAAGGGAATTGACCCTTTAGCATATGTGAAATGTACAAGTGGCAATAAGATCCAGACACTGAAGCTATCTCTAATGTTTGTTGGCCTTTATATGTAGAGATGAGTTACAATAATATTCACATAGGTTACAGATACAGAAGGGCAGAATAGGTCAGAAAAAGAGAGAAAGCTCATTGAAATACATGTAAAATCACTAGTTGATGAACTAGATATAAAATAATCAGAAATTGCAGTGCATTACATATAGACAGAATTAAATATAGTTGAAATTATATAATAATTGTATTATTATAATTATTTAATAAAATTATATAATTATATGTTAATTAAAACAGACGATTGTCTAAATTATAAAAAAAAGAACATTTTTATATTGGCATTGTTTTTTCATTGCTGAGTCTATTGCATCTTTTACAATGGAACACATTTCTAAACTGACATAATGGTGCAGATTCAAAAGAGAGCAACACGGTTGCGCATTATTATAGTTACTACAGTAATATCTCCGATGATTTTTGCTCTCAGCTCTATGAGCCGCAAGGAAAAATCAGTGGAGATTTTCTGTCAAATCCCACGGCCGCGTTGTTCTTCAATTGAATCTGCCCCAATGTCACAATGCCTTATTACATAAATACAGACTGGCAAATGGATCAGGAGAGTGGGTTTTCTGTCGTCAACAAAAGACGTGGTAAATATTATAAGTGGGTTGAGATTAAGAGAAAGACAATAAATAATAATAGAGGCTGCAATACTTTGCCACAAAGTAGTTTGTTTACTAAAGGTGTCTAATTGCTTATTCAATAGTGACCTATAGAAAATATAGATGTAAACAAAATATATTTGCCTGCATTACAAGCATACGCAAGTTTTTAATATGGAATCTTTGCAAAATGATGAGCTTTTCAAATGAATTAGGAGGAAAGTACAATGCAGCTATTCCCAGCAAAATGTTCCTCCTGCATGTCCTCCACATGTTGCCAATTGTCAGTAAATTTACTGACATTTAGTACAAAGCCAAATGTTTGCAGTAAAAAGAAAATCTAGCAACCAGTAAATGTATGACACCCTACTAACAATATTAACCTATACATTTTTTGTACCTTACCATCATGCTGGGATTAAGCAGAGTTTTAACTGCTTATTTACAATTTCAGAGTCCCACTTACCCCCATGATTGTACATAAACAGTGTTTTAATAAAAACTGATACTTTTTTTTTTATAAAATAAACCAGACATTGGTCCGAATATTCATTGAGCCATATTTCGATCTCTATAGACATTGCAGGGTGGGGTATTTTGACCAGAATGTAATGGTGCCTTTTCATAGGGAGATCTGACTGTTTGACCTGATTGTCCAGTGGCCAGATCTCTGTTATACATCAACATAAACATACATAAATGTGTGTGGCCATATCTGAGTGGTCCAACCGTTTGGCACTTGGGCTGAGGCTGGATCACAAAGCTCACAGTTAACACGGTTGGTTGATGACATTATATCAGAATGATATTGTTCATATGTTGTTCACAATCTTATTGGACTCATACATATTGCAATTTGCATCTAATAAGGCTTAAAACAACTTAAGTAATAAAGTAGCATAAAAATCCGCTTTTAGTAAGATGGCCTCATTCATTAACGGAAAGGTTAATTCCAACCTACAGCTCCCTGTCTACTAAATACACATAGCTTTTTAGGAATTAGCAGGTCAACTTTGTTTATGAAGTGTGTGTGATACCTAAATATATAAAGTAACTATCATACTTAATAGAAAGAATAAAAGCAAACCATTGCCAAAATATAGATAACAAAAACACTGATATGATTTTGAAAGGTTGGTTTAATTAAATACAAACTGATCACACGCAGCAAATACAATATAAAGGTTTATATAAAATCAGTGGGTGCATTGTAGAGGTATAGTTTCAGTGAGCCCCACCCTGAAACTACAGTGCATAATGCTGTTTTTAAGGGTTCGTTCACACCTATTAGTTTACTATTACTAATAAATGAAAACTGCATTAAAAATAGGATGAATGATTTCTTATGGGCTTGTTCCCATTTTTGCATTCTAAAATGCTAATACTGCCTTTAGCAGTGTAGAAGGTGGCAACACCTGTTTCTCATGCATTAAATCACAACGCATCATAAGTGCATGGAAAACATATTAAAATGCATCATTAAAACACTGCTAATGCATACATCAGTTTGTTAATGTTATACCCATATTCCCAGAACATGAGTATATGAGCCCTAAACCTAACACCTCCAGCAGGGGCGTAGCTACTGGCACAGCAACACCTGTAGCTGATATGGGGCCTGATGGTAAGGATGTACCCAGCGATGCATATACAGAGTAGAAAAAATGGTTTAACCTTCCAGAAGCTCCCACTCTCCTCTTCTGTGCTACAACTTCTGGAACAGTAAATATTTTTACCACCCTGAATATGCATCTCCAGGCCCACCTTTAATGTCAGGGGTGGTAAGTATGTCTTTGCAGGGTGCAGATACTGTGCGGAAGCCCCTTTAACATTTTACTATGTGGCCAGTGATTGCTAAACATGCCCCTAACCTCCAGTATGTTGTGTATGGTAACAGCAATGTATACAAGGGCCTCTATGTATTAAACAACGATTATGCAATTCATTAATACAATTTATGACAATTTGTTCTGCTGATATAGCTATTTACTAATATAACGGTTTAATCATGAAATGTAAGGCTAGAATGTATTAAACAATTGGGAACTGAAATCTTAAGATTTAAAGGGTAGAAGGGAGTCTTATGGCAGGGGAGACAAAAAGCCAATAGAATCCCAGCTCTGACTCCATAATCTTTAAATGTCTATTCCCAGACCTACACATTTACAATAATAACGAAATAGCTAATCTTTACAATGTTAAATACCAAGGGATATTACATGGAAACGATACTTCTATTAAAATAAAAAATGTGTCTCTACAAGCTGAGTAAAAGGAGCATAATCCTATAACTCTTTATAGAAAATGTAATTTTACCATAGTTGATAAAAGCAGCGCACTCTTTGCTATTTGTTTTTATACCTGCTCAGAATTAGGTGTGTCTGCACAGACACAACGTCCTAGGCTCCAGTTTTTTTCTGACTAGGGGGGGCTTTACCAAGGCCAGAGATTCCACTTGGCGGCCCTGAACATATATATAAACTCTAGCAAATAATATCTATATAAATGCCCTCAACAACACTACCCCTGCATACATCTCAAATCTCATCAAAATACACTCCCTCCCGCCCTGTTAGATCTACCTCTGACCTGCGCCTTGTCTCTGGTAGCCACCTCTCACTCCCACCTACAAGACTTCTACCGTGCTGCTCCCCACTTATGGAATTCCCTACCAAGCTCAATCAAACTTCCCACAGCAAATCTTTAGAAGCTCTTTGAAAACCCATCTCTTTGTTAGAGGTGACCTTATCCCTGGTAACACTATTCACACTAATGCACCCTCACAACTGTCCCAATCTCCACTCTGAGTCACACTCGCTCCTCTTGTTTCAGCTGTGCCCACTTCTACTTAGAATGTAAGCTCTCTAATGAGCAGGGTCCTTCATACCCTTTGTTTTCATGTCTGCATTTATTTTGTCTACTTTGTATGTCACTGTTTTATGTATGTACTGTTTTCCCTACTGTACGGTGCTGCGGAGCACTGTGGCGCCTTACATATCTACTATAATAATAATAATAATAAATGATTAGTTCTCCTGTTACTGCTTATAATTGGTGACTTCTGATCATACCCATTCACTGATCCTCAGAAAATCTTTTATATTAAAGAGAATATAATATTCACATTGAATTTTTGCGACTTGTATAAAAACATTCGGTCTGTGGTCATGTGCCTTCGTATGGACCCCTCAGAATTGACAGTAGAGGTACATTATCCCATATATACTGCTCCTTAAACAGTCTAAACAGTCTAACCATAAACATTTACAAAAGTAAAGAAAAACAAATAAAACACATACTTAATTACTATAAATACATTGTTGAAAAAGATATTCAACATACACCTCACTTTTATTGCCCAGTGCATTACACCAGACTTATATATATATATATATATATATATATATATATATATATATATATATATGGACTATGAACATGTGGGGCGAGGAAGAATCTATTTTGAGAACCTGTGATTGAGAGTACATGGTAATAACACTATAGCTACCTCTTTATCTCTGACAGGTCACATAATCTCTTTGCAGACTACCTACCTCAAAGCAGTTACATTCTTTGAGATTTGTACTTAAATCTTCCTCTAGACCCTGTGGGCATCTCTAGAGCACCCTTTACTTTTAAAAACCGGAATGATAGCTTGGAGGCTTGATCTTCTCCTACTATAAGTCCACGAGCATCCTGTCCGACACATGCACTATTTCATGCATGAATTTTTTTTTGCTGAAAATCTATGTATTTAGTGGACTTCAAGTTTCACAGTCTAGGATATAAGCGTGCTAAGGTTTAGGGTGGTAGATTTGGGAGCATGGAGTGTCAAAGTAGAATTCTGTTAACATATTAAGAGCAAGTGTGTATTAAACAAATCATGAGTTCAATTACAGCTGCATACTTAACCGAACTAGAATTTTCTAAGATAACAAGTGTGGAGATGATGAACTAATCATTGTGTGTTATGTTAAAATGATTAGAAATTATGACAGTCTTCTTACAATACTATTTTGAATGCCACCCTACTGTTCCTGCAGTTTTTTTTATAATAATAATAATTTCAGGCATGGAGGGAAGGGATTGTATGTCGTCAAGTGATACTGGGTATGTTTGCACATAGCATGAAAAAGCATGTGATGACATAGATTTCCACATTGATCTTCAATGCAACATTAAAATTAACCTGTCTGCAGTTAAAGGCCACTAAATTTCTCACATTTTCCAACTTTGGTGGTTTCACTAGATATATATTTAACTTTTTTTTTCTCTACCCAAATGTTGTTTTTATCAAGGCAGATATGTGTTTTTTTTACTAGTATAGCTACATAAATATAATTTGCATTTATGGATATAATATTGGTAACAACAGGTAATACTAAAACCTCACACTTTCCTTTTTTTATGATACTTTTATGCAATAATTTGAACTTATGTAAATATGTCAAAATATGTTTGTGTTATGTATTAGAGGTCAGTTCTATTTATGAGGGTATATGTGTGTATTAGAAATCTTGTGCTGGTTTGTTTTTTGCTTTTTTCACTTTATTTTGCTTTTATTTATTTATGTACTTAGTATGTACAAGGGCATAACTAGAACTTTGTGGGCCTCATAAAAACAATTTAAAGGTGTCACAAATTTTCTAGAGAGAAACTTCCTATTGTCCCTTTCCCTTACTCCCTTCTCCCCCTTTCCTTCCTTGTACATGGGAGCAGAGCACAAAAATAACATTGCAGCTTTAATAGAAAGCTGGAGAAGCAGGATCCTTCAGCTGTTGGGCCTCATGAAAATCATACACCCTGATACCCCTGCTGGTGACAGTTGTAACATTGCATTAGGCCTGGGCAAAAAGCTAGGAGCCATAAACTTTTAAATGTAAAATCGGAATAATAAGGGGGATGTTGGGGGCAGCTATGCACACTAGTAGGTGTGACTATGCAATAAATCCATAGAACAGTATACTAACATAGCAGATCATACTTAATAATAATCATCTCATAACTTTGTTCAATTATACCAAATGTGTTCCCTCAGATATTACGCATGTGTCATGTGTCCAAACACACTCTATATTAGAGATGGGCGGGCTCGGTTCCCCGAGAACCGAACCCACCCGAACTTTGCCTATCTCGGCTCGGTACTCTCCCGCCCGCTCGGAATCCAAATCGAGGCCGAACGTCATTGTGACGTCGTCGGATCTCGGGGTTCGGTTCTTGCGATATTTGAAAATTTTAAATACCTGCCTCCACAGCAATCCATTGCCATTTGACAGAGGGAGAGAGCAGAGTGTAGTCACAGGATGATTAGAGCAGGGACAGAGAATACAATTCTGATAACAATTCTGATAACAATTGATAGAGAAGAGAGGAGGATAGAGGAGTCTTTTTTCCCCCCAATATTTGGCACTACAAGTGCTTTGGGGTGTCCCCCTCTCTTTTGCATTAATATTTCTGGCTGTCAAAAGTCCTATTTGTCAGCAGACTTAAAATATAATATTTAGCACTCCCAAGTGCTTTTGGGGTGTCCCCCATTCTTTTGCATTAATATTTCTGGCTGTCAAAAGTCCTGTTTGTCAGCAGTCTGAAAAATAATATTTAGCACTCCCAAGTGCTTTTGGGGTGTCCCCCATTCTTTTGCATTAATATTTCTGGCTGTCAAAAGTACTATTTTTCAGCAGTCTAAAAAAATATTATTTAGCACTCCAAGTGCTTTTGGGGTGTCACCCATTCTTTTGCAATAATATTTCTGGCTGTCAAAAGTCATATTTGTCAGCAGTATCTAAAAGAATTTGTAGCACTACAAGTGCTTTAAGCTCAGAATGGATTCAAAGCAGTCCACATATGAGCAGAATGAGCAACCAGGTTCTGTCACCAGTCCTGATGGTAGTGTTCCTAGTACATTATCTGGGCAAGGCGATGTCAAACTACACAGTCTTTTGAAATGAGTCAAAAAAACACACCCCCAAATTTTTTTTACTGTGTTGAAGCGAAAAGGAAGTTTAACTGAGGAAAAGTTAAGTGCCGATAAAAAAAAATTGCCAACATGCCATTCTACACATGCAGTGGCAAAGAGAGAATGAGGCCTTCACCTTTCTTTATTAGTGACAGATCCAAAAATGTTAGCGAACCTACAAGTGCTGCACAACTACTGTTATGAGTTAAAGCCGAGCTGCAAGATTACAGTAAGGCATTAGAGGATTCTGTTTGCTCTGAATCAGAAATTACAACAATCCCTGTGGAGAGTCCATCCAACAGTGGGATGTCTAATCGTGAGCATTCTGTTAGTGTACCCATAAAGAGGGGCCCTTTCAGCAGTTCTCCTGATGTGTGCCTGAACAGCACGAGTGTAGCCAGTGATACACAAATTGAGGATGCTACATTGGAATTAAAAGAGGATGAGGGGGAGATTTGTGTAGGCGACGAGGGCGCTAATGATGATGTTGATGATTATGATGCAGACAGATACCAAATTGCCTTTTGGATATATTCCGAAGGTGGAAGTAGCAGGATTTTGAGAGGGACAGAATGTGAGGCTTGAAGGAGAGGGAGGAATCAAGGATGACCCCAAGGCATCGGATTTGAGGGACAGAAACGAGGGTTGTGTTATTAACAGAAATAGAAAGGGGGGGTGGGAGAGTCCTGGAAGGGGGGTGACGATAAGTTCAGTCTTGGATGTATTGAGTTTAAGGAAGCGTTGGGACATCCAAGATGAGATGGCCGAGAGACAGGAGGAGACACGAGACAGAAGGGAAGGGGAGAGGTCAGGGGATGAAAGATAGATTTGGGTATCATCAGCATAGAGGTGGTACTGGAGGCCAATGGAGTGGATGAGGACACCTAGGCAGGAGGTGTAGAGGGAGAAAAGCAGGGGGCCAAAAACAAAATCTTGAGGAACCCCAACAGGTAAGGTAAGAGGAGGGGGATGTGGAGTCATGTGTAGAGACTGAAAAGGAGCGGTTGGTGAAGTAAAAGGAAAACCAGGAGAGGACAGTGTTACAGAGGCCTATAGAGTTGAGAGTTTAAAAAAGGAGTGCGTGGTCAACGGTATCGAAGTTTTGAGTGCCACGGTTGCGGCGGGGACCGTTGAAGCTTGATGGTGACAGCAGTGGCAACAGAGTCAAGTGCATTGGTAAGACTGCTACTGTAAAAGGAGACAGCCTCATCGGGGCAAGAAAGAGTGGAGACCTATAGATTTTTTACATAAAAATAAGGCTTCAAGAAGTACATTTGTTATTTTCTTTTTTGAATAATTTATAAGGACTTTGGGTCTATTACAGAGTGAGTACTACGCAGTTTATGTAATGTATTTTGTGTGAAATTGCTTACTGCATGCTCTGAAAATAGGCACGCATATGCAACCATGCAGATTACCATCATCCTGCCACTTACGCCAGTCTGCATCTGGAGTGACGGGGCATTCTAACTTAATCCAAGTGCAGTAAAGTCATGTTTGCGCAATTGTAAATGGATGGAGACCGGGAAAAAGACATATATACACCTGAGAAAGCTATCTAATTTGCCGATGGTCAGGTGTAGGTGCAAATAGTGATGATGGCTTTTTGTATTTGCACCGTTGATGTTGATTGGTGCTTTCTTTGTCACTTGGGCCCATATTATGCTTTTGAGTGAATGTTTAGGCAAAAAATTGTTTTTACATACATCTGACGTGCTGCATTAGAAAGGTGTTGTAAAGTTTTATTGATGCCTAAAAGCGAATGCATTTATTGCGTTTAAAACAAACAGATAAAATATGGGAGGGTATGAGTGAGATCAAAGTGTCTGTGACATATGCCTGGTATAAACCGGACATATGCTACTCAGGCAGAGAAGCCAAATCTTAAGATTCGTTGTCAGGCACCATCCTGCTTTCTTCTCCGTTGCAGGGATGGATGAATTCCCACTCCGGCAGTGAGCACCAATCACTTTGCATTGAGACGTGAATTCCAGGTTTACTGAATCTACGTCTTTGTTGGAATTACAATTAGCTAGGTAATTGAAAGACATCTCTGGCACTGCTGCAGTGCCAGAATATTAGATTGCTCCTCTAGTTATCTGGTGTTGCTTCCAAGTGCTTCCAGTTCCTAAGTACTCCTAGGTTATGTTTAGATATACTGGTTCTGATTTTGGCTTGTTCCTGACTATTCTCCTGCCTCATGTATTGGTTCTGTTTGGATCTTCCGGTTCAGACCTCAGCTATCCAGACAACCCTTCTGATGTCTCCTTGGTACTTCAATTGTCTGTTCTGGTACGTTCGTTCTTCCTAGTGTGTTGTCAATCTGCATCAGACCCTTTTTGTTTGTGTTCTATTGATTAAGGAACACCTAAAGCCACCTACAGTCATTCAGTCCATGGTCATAGGCATACAAATCATATTTCATAGGGGTATGCATCCAAAGAATGCCACCTCATCATCTCCCCATCTTAAGAATTTCATGCCATCAACCTCTCACATTTTTCACCCCCCCATCACCCCCTCATCACAATGCTTTCAACCCATCAGACACCTCATAATAATTATTCCATACCTTGATTCCACACCAATTTCAGCACCAATCTCCTCCAGGGGTGCTTTGCTATATCTGGCACTAGAAGAGAGCATTGCAGTCATTATGCTGATCATCCATGACATCCAAGACTCTAGCCGCTGCCAGTGAGGGTTCCTCTCTATTGCATCTCTGCTTTGCTACTGCACCACGTAAACAGGGCAAAAGATACAGCCAGGTGGCAGGAGGAAGAAGAAATGCACAGCATGATTGCACGTGAAGAGCTTCAATCTTAAATGCTATATCTTATTTACTGTAGAGCATTAAAGACTAATGCTACCACAAACACACTCACTATATTTTCATCTGACACATGTTCAGACCCTCCAAGCAAAAGCTTTGTGCGTAATAAAGGAGTGAGCCTCATAGGACATTCAGAAATAATAATCCTCTGCTGAGGATAGCAGAGGCATTTGTAGGACTAACTTTTGAAAATGGAGGGCCCTATGTGCCACCCATTGGCGGGCCCTGGGATCCCACAATAGAAGGCATGGTTAGTGTCGTTAATCATTGATGACCTCATGCTCCATTCTTAATCCTCCACCATTAATCCCTCCATCATTAATCATTAAACCCTCATCCTCCATCAATTATTAACCCTTCCTCCGCTATCATTAACCCCCTTTCATCATCATCTTTTTCATCATTATCATCACCATTATCCATTCACCACCCCATCCAACCTCTCCCTTAATCACCTGAGCTGCCATGCTGCTCCTTCACATTCAATTAGAGGGGAACTGATCATGCATCAGTTGCCTTCTGAGTAATTTCATTACATCACCGAGCCCTGCGCCTGCTACTGCTTGATCAGAAAGAAACTATAACCCTCTGAGGAAGTTCAAATCTAGCACACCAGAATGTCACGTTGCATCCACAACATTCTGACATGTAAATTAGATGCTGGTAACCACAGTAATAACAAAGAGATTACTGAGCCTTTACTCCTGAGCACTGCGTGACAGCTTCTCAACTTAGTTTATTGAAAAAAAGTTTGACCCTGAACAGCACGGGGCCCAACTGGCCACATCTAGCACACCCTGTGCGCATGTCTGCGTCCAGCATAGATGTTAAAATCTGCTCTTTTTGTGGTCTGGCTCAATTAAGAGGATTCCTTGGGCTCAGATTAGTGCGCCTAACTGATCTTATAAAGTAAATATAATTTTATGCCAAGGCAATTTTTGTTTTATAAAACAAAAAAAGATTGTTGCAATATGTAGTGTTAAAACCATACTTGCCAACTCTCCCGGATTGTCCGGGAGACTCCCGCATTTTGCGAGAGTCTCCCGGACGAGTGTGGCAATCTCCCTGATAGGAAGGGGGAAAAATTTAGTTTAAACGCCGCGATTCACCCGGAATCGCGGCATTTAGCCCCGCCCCCACTGTAAAATGACGCAATTTGCGTCATTCCGTCACGGGGGCGGGGCCAAAATGACGTGATTTCGCAGCCCCGCCCCCTGCACGCCCATGTCCCAGCCGGCATCTCCCGGAAAAATAAAAAAAAATGTTGGCAAGTATGGTTAAAACATGCTGCAAAATCTGTAAGAGTAGAGACAATGTTCTGCCTTTTCTTAGTTTTGCAGCTGTGTACTGTACTTGCAATCAGATTATTCCTGCAGAAGATGAAATCTGAAACCACACTGATAGTATTTGTCAGTGAACTTTGTTACATGTATGTAGAAGTTTAGGGGTCTATACCAGTGATGGCTAACCTGTGACACTCCAGGTGTTGTGAAACTACAAGCCCCAGCATGCTTTGCCAATAGATAACTAGCTGATAGCTGCCAAAGCATGCTGGGGCTTGTAGTTTCACAACACCTGGAGTGTCACAGGTTAGCCATCACTGGTCTATACACACACCAACGTTTGAAGTTTCTTTGACCACATTAACATTCTAACGTTGAGTAAACTTCAACTGCTGAAAAAGAACCTGCACTCTTTGTAGCACATAGAAATTTAGCACCTATTACATTGTTAATGAGTAGGAGAGTAGGTAGCAAACAATGTTTTTTTGCCTTTGGTTAAAGTGACAGTGGAACGTGTCTAACACACTGCAGCCAAGTTAATTTCCAGTGCTGATATGTGAATAGAGAATAGGCATAAGGTGATTTACTAAAATACTTCTCACAGTAGGCAAAGAGCACAATATTAAGTAGACGGAAGGATGATAATGAGAATGCATTGCATACAACTACTAATAATAAATTCTAACCTTTTCCCTTTCCATTTTTGATTATTACTAAACATACACCTCCCTCATTAAGGGGCATCCTTTGTCACAGTACCACTCAGTGCATAGATCCTTATGGATATGAGTGATTTTTTGAATGGAGCTTTTCAAGGTTAAAATGCCCAAACAACCATTTAAGATCTGGGGGTAAATGTATGAAAGTCCGATTTCTGCAAGTCGCCGGAAGTCGGCGACTATGGAGCTAAAATTTAAAGCAGCAATGGCTTGTAAAGGCACCTTTACAAGCCATCGCTGCTTTAAATTGTAGCGGCAAAGTCGCCGATTTCCGGCGACTTGCAGAAATCGGACTTTCATACATTTACCCCCTGATTTTTGTCAGTAATTAGTTGAAAGTGACTAGGTAAGTTTCATATCAGAAATTCATCTCTGCGGACGAAAAAACTCCTCCAATTACTCATGTTCCCCAGTACCACCTAGTAATCTAACCATATCTCATAATGCAATGTGTGAAAATGTAAAAAATAGTGTCTATATCTTTATTGTCAGTTATTAATTAACCCTTTCATTGTGAAGTTTGGATGTATGGCATATGGGATAATGTACCCCATATTATTACTTAAAGAAAATATATGAAGTAGTTTCATATATGATCATATAATAACACAGTGCTGCAATTTCACTTCTAATGTCATTATGATTAAGGGGACATGTATTTCCATATAATACATACAGATTAATTATATGTTAATGAAGTGGTGAGAACCCTGAGTGATATAAGTATATAATTATAATACATTTTTATAGATGATTGGACACCCATCAATCTTAGGGAGGGGAATTCAATTCAAAGCGATGTGCAGCCAAACACCCCCACAGTGTTTGGCTATGGGCATTTGCAGGTACTACAGTACTCAACATTGCAGATTTTCCTGCTCATCTCTATGGGGTATAAGGCAATATCTGTGATGTTGCAATCTCAGGGAATTGAAAAGGTCCTTTAGTGGCACTAAGTGGAATTTTTAACAACCACGCTGTGGATAAAAAGGAAATGTAAGCAGTTTTGCAATGCTCTGTGTGCCCTGAATATAGGTCAGATATTCCTATACTATCAATAATTATCGTTGAATGTTGACACACAGGACCACATACCATATAACAAACATAATAAGAGGTGGAAGGATCAGAAAGTAATGCATAGCCGAGATCTCTGTTTATGCCAAACAACTGTAACTCACACAAAGGAGAGCAGGTATCCAGGGTAAAGTTCTGATGCTTTAAAGAGTCCTGGGGGTAAATGTTTCAAGGTGCGATTTAGCAAAATCAGCGATTTTCTCGGCACAGTTGAAACTCGCAGATGTATGAACCTGAGATTTCATGTAAAATCGCCAGAGATGTGTTTCTGTCAAAAGCGCTATTTCCGAAACCGATAGAGATCAAGCTCTCGACTGTTTGCCACTCTAGCTATACAAGTCTCAAATGTATGAAGCTCAGGAGAGTTTGCTTTCAAACACGCCAGATATAACACACTGCATCCTAGCAGCGTGTTTAGTAAACACATCACTGTTACACTCAGGGCTGCCAAGAGGAATTCAGGGCCCCGGTACAACAAATTCATGGGGCCCCCCTCATAGCTGAGCATGGTGCAAAATTTTTCAAGGTTGTGGTCGTGCATTTGGGGGCGTGGCAAATTCGCCATTGGGGCATAGCTAACACATCAAAATCACTCGGCTCTCAATTTGCACGAGCGTCACATATGTCCAAGCACTCCTGGCTTTCAGGACATCTAGCACCAAAGTGTAGTATAGAAAAAATGCAGTATGTACACAAAGAGTTCAGTCTTGGCCTCCACCTTACATTGGGCACAACACTCACCAAAAATTGACATTGTCCCTACTAGAATCACAACATTTCACATACTGTCCTGCTGTCTCCTACCTGTTCTTCTCACTTTCACCACCTGTTGCTGCATGTTTCTTTAGTTGCGGCTTGTCTGGATCCTGGAATGCTGGGGGCCCTATTTGGGAAAAAAAATAGCTACATTTAGATAATTCCAAACAACCCTGGCGTTAAATCAATACCATCCACGATTGATAATTAGGCTTTCCTCCAGCTCCAATATTACAATAATGTGCCCCTTCATCATCGCCATGCCTTATGATCACACTGCGCCCTCCATGCTGCTTTTGCCCCTTCATCTGGCTCCCCTTCATCACACTATACTATGCTGCTCACCCCCCTTTTTCAATCCCACGTTGCCATACCTCCCCCCCTTTTTAACCCCACTGGGCCATGCTGACCCCTGTTTTTTAACCCCACCGTGTCATGCTGCCCCTTTTTTTAACCCCTCTGTGCCCCCCCTCATTTTTTAACCCCTCTGTCATGCTGCCCCCCCCCCGTTTTTAACCCCTCTGTGCCCCCCCTCATTTTTTTAACCCCTCTGTCATGCTGCCTCCCCTTTTTTTAACCTCTCAGTGCCCCCCCCTCATTTTTTTACACCTCAATGCCCCCCTCATTTTTTAACCCCTCTGTACCCCCCCTCATTTTTTTAACCCCTCTGTCATGCTGCCCCCCTCCCCCATTTTTAACCCCTCTGTGCCCCCTCATTTTTTAACCACTCTGTCATGCTGCCCCCCCTCGTTTTTTAACCCCTGTCATGCTGCCCCCTCCCTCATTTTTTAACTTCTGTGTCATGCTGCCCCCCCCCCCGTTTTTAACCCCTATATGCCCCCCTCATTTTTTAACCCCTGTCATGCTGCCTCCCCATTTTTTAACTCCTCCGTGCCCCCCCTCGTTTTCCTCCCTGCACTTACCTTTTCTCCTTTCTTGGTCTTCTCTGCTGCTCTGTGCTCCATTGCTCCAGACTGACTGAATGCTGGGCAGATGTCAAAACTGTAAAAAATAGATAAAAGTAAAAAAAAAAAGATTGGGGTCCCCCCTCCTGGCCACTTTTAACCCTAGTGCTGCCAGCCTGCTGCTGATTACGTGAAAATAGGGCTGGGTATTCCGCTGGGGCCCGCTGGTTTTTTTCGGCCGACCTTCCTCCCTAGGGAATCCAGCCCAACGCTAAACAGCCTGGAGTTGGTTGTTATTATGGCAGGGGGACCCCTCTTGCGTGTCCCCCTGCTATAGTGCCACCAACACTGGCTGGTTTGCCTAGTGCTGATTATGTGAAAATCAGGGGGACCCCACGCAAAAAGTTTCCCAGATTTTCACGTAACCAGCAGTAGGTTGGCAGCACTAGGGTTAATAGTGAATAGAGGGGGGACCCCACTTTTTTTTTTTTTAACTTTGATCTATTTTTAACAGTTTTGACAGCTGCTGGGACCTCCGACTCCATAGATAGGCAGTGTAACAGTGATGTGTTTACTAATCTCACAGCTAGATAAGGACAACACAGGAGAGTTAGCTAAACACGGGAGTGTTTGACATCGCAGCAAAGTGCCAGAGATGACCAGCGATTTTGAAGATCAGGGTAAAAATCGCAGCTTAATACATCTGAGAAATTTTGGACTAAAATCGCAGGTGATAACCCGCGATTTGCCTTGATTTTAACACGCTGAAAAAATCGGACCTTGATACATTTACCCCCTGGTCTGATTTTTAAGGAAAGTAAGGCAAAACAAATTAGTAAGTTTTCTTCTGGACAAAACCATATTACAATGCAAGTGGTGATAATTAGTTTATATTTTTGCATATCAGTTAAATACTGGCTTATTTTTCATGTAGCACACAACTATTTCATAGCTGCTCCTAGTTTACACCAAGTCATCCTGCATATGCAAAAAATATTCCTAGCAGACATATATATTTTTATCTACAAGTCTAGATGATCTACATTTGTGGTACCACAACCTTACTGAACTTAGCCTGTGTTTACATGCCCCTTTGCTCCCTCTTTCAACCTCTACAGTCATAAGGAGGCAAGTGACTTATAAGCGCAAGTCTTCATTGGTGCATATATGTCCATTCTCTTTATGGGCATATGTAGGGCTAATTTGTCCAATTTACACTACACAAACTGGTATAAGTTCAACTCAGCATCAGGCCCTTAATGTGTATACATGTACACTGTGGCTCAGTGCCTGATCAACTAATAGGCTAATCATGCTGCAGCATAGGTCGTCACCAAAATTTTCTTTTAGGCTTTTTTATGTTATTTTTTTATTTTTCCTCCAGCCATGCAGGCCCAGCCAGGGAATCACCATTATGGGCCACGGTTCTTAGTCCAGTCTCGTCTGGTAAGACATGACCAAGAACCATGGCCCGCACTAACAAGCAGCATATCAGCAATTTGATTTGCTGCTAGGCTGCATGTCACGCAATGGTGACTAATATAACTTTGCTATATCTTAATTTAAGAGCAAACAGCGCCATTGAGTGTATACACATAACTCTGTAGACAATAAGTGTTTAAACCACAATTAGATGAATTTGCACCTTGCACAAAATTGATTAACACAATAAAAAAATTCAAACATATATAGTGAAAGAAAAAAATAATACTTATATTCAAATGATGGGTAGATCCATATATCACAATATTGTGATCCTTTCCTTCGTGTGATTTCGAAGAGATGTTTTATATTTGAAAAATAAAAATGTAACATATTGTGACATCGTGTAGACCAAATTATTTTACATAAACGGGATAAAGTTTTTGAAAATGTCTTAAATGTGTTTCAATCCATATGATTTGTTCCACCACAATATCTCTCCTATGTGGTTCTACTTACTAGACAATCAATACACAATCACCTTCAGTACCCAAATAACTTGAATATGATATGATGTCTGGTCCATAAACATCCAAATTTGTAAGTGAAAACACAAGAGGAAGATTGAAAAAAGCATGGTATCCAATCTCCTAATATCTTTTATCTTCATTCTATAGTGGAGTTGAGAATTCCTTCCAGGTATAATCCGTCAGTTTAGATATGGAAAAAATAAAATGGATCTAACATGATACTGTTAATAACTAACATACACTTTAATTGCACATAGATACATACACGACACACATATATAAAAAAGATGCATAAAAAAATATTTAAGATAGAAAAACTGGAACATGGTAGTATGAGGATCCCTACCAGATAGAGATAGATATGTGCATGTTATTATTAATCCCCAGGGTATCTGCACAATCTCCACTCCTCCGGTACTTCAGATGGTAAATATGGGGTCCTGTTAGTTCCAGATTTTATAGCCCTTCAATCCAACGCGTTCACTTAAAAATCACACGGAGGGAAGGATCACAATATTGTGATATATAGATCTACCCGTCATTTGAATATAAATATTATTGGTTTTTTTCACTATATATGTTTGAATTTATTTATTGTGTTAACCAATTTTGTGCAAGGTGCAAATTAATCTAATTGTGGTTTAAACACTTATGGTCTATAGAGTTATGAGAATACACTCAGTGGCGCTGATTACTCTTAAATTAAGATATAGATATGCTTTTTTTGGGAGCATTTGTGTGGTTCCATTAGGAGGAATAGCAGCAGCTGAGAATAGCGCAGTCTACCACCTTTTACATTTTTTTTTTTTAAGATAGCTGTGCTGTAATTTACCCGAGAGAGGAACCATCGTACTGTTAGCAGGTATGTGCAGCACTAATGACATGAAATGTCTAGGGGTAGGGCATTTACAAAATAGAGCTGCTTTCAAGTGACATGGTTGATATTTCATTTTAAGCACAATATCTGCTTTTTCATATGCACTGTCCTTCAAATGGCTATTAACGTCATTTTAAATCTAATTAATTTCAGCATGCATAGGCTCAAAACCGCAATCAGGCAGGAAATGGTGGAAAGGGGGTTGGTAATAAAATGGCTGGAGGGAGCATGATATGACTGGAGGAGGGTAATGATCTCTGTATTGTGTGGCGGTCTTGAGTATTTTGCCTTACTTGTGTGTTGGTCATGTGGCTGTATTCTGCATTGGGGGCTTCCGGAATATAGTAGTAAACACTGGTGACGGTGCTAAAGGTGTATTAGCCTAAGGCAGCTGGAGCCCGTAATGAGGCCCTGCTGTGCCTGATTTATTAAATTGGTGACATAGCTCACAGAACGAAGCCAAACATTAGTTCAGTAGATTAGCTGTTCTGTTAGATTAATTAACACTTTTATTTCAAATAAAGATAGCCCTGGTCCACTTTAACTTCTATAAATTACTTTACTGTCATCCTGAACAGAGCAATGTGGGCACATTGAGGTCTTAGTAGTAATATAATATGGACCATGACTGGCATATGTTTCTTTTTGTAGGTCAAACTCAATCTGCACTCCATCTTTCAGCCTTTTGCCCTTGGGCTCCTTTGGGATTAGTAAACAGCATATGATGGATTGGTGTTATGGTAGCTACAACAGACAAAACAAACTAGCAGTTATACACCTGTGCTTCTTCAGGCTTGACCTTTCAGGCTTAGAATTGATAGAAGAATGGTTAACATACACTATCAATACACTGACCATGAATACAATGTGCTAAGAAAAAACATTGCTCCATGAAGCTAAACAGGGACACACACAAAAACAGTGGAATTATTAATCAGTCTACCAGCATGAATGGAAATGCCTATATTAACAATGAATATTAGAAAATCATTAAACAAATCAAACCAAACATAAAAAACAAGAACTTGGATTATAAAACATGTTGAAAACTGCTTATTTATTGTAAATACTATGAGTTCAGCTGTACATTTCTTTAGTTGTCTATAGTATATGTTTTGTTTTATACATATCACAAGTGCAAGTATATACCTAGAATTAATTACAACTAATTTAGTTACAGTAGTGAATAGATTAAGTAAAACAAAATCTCAGGACCAAATTATTAAATTAGTGTTGTAATCCTACCTGTTTTTAATTCTAGCCACTAATATGGCTAGTCTTCATGCATGATTATTTATAGAATGTAATATATTCATTATGACCTGAACTACAGATCAAAGCAACTTAATTCTCTGGCGCTAAATTCTATAGCTAGTATTACTCTATAAGAATATCGGTATCAAATGCAGCAATTTCAAAAAAAGACAGTGTCAAGTTTCTATATATAAACCAAAACAAAAACATTAGAAATGCGCAGAATAACAGTTGATATAATTTTATTAATTCTAGCTAATGCACATAAGTATGTACAAAAAATTAGGACTGATTAATATCACTTGAATAAAAGTTGATTGATACAAACATACAAAAAATTCTTGGCCAAGAATGAATATCTATAACACAATAAAAAAATTAGATGTATTCAATACATATCACAGTAGTCCATATATAATGTAAAACAATAATAACATCTTTGTACAAAAATGTATATAATAAATTGTTATAACTCTGGATGAGTGTGTTAGGAACTCTTCCAGCCGGCACAACACAACCCGGAGTCTACTCTGTCAGTCAGGTGTTCACTGGAGCCCCTGATGGTGGGGACAGACTGGGCTGCAGACTGACAGAGGGTCGTGAAGTGTGTACCGACTGGGGAGAACCCAGGCAAGAAGAGTCAGGTCCACGCAGAGGTCAAAAGGCCGGCAGCAGGTATCAGTATCGATGAACAAGCTGAGGTCAGAGGTCACAGGCAGAGAAGCGGAACGGGTAAACAAGCCAAGGATCAGGGTCACAGGAAACACAAGCGAAGTCCAATACAAGCCAAGGGTCAAACACGGGTAGTCAAAACGTAGGTAACAGGATACAGGAACTGGAACAAGCAGGTCAGCAGACTGTAGCACAGAAGCTATAACCGGCAATGAGGCAGCAGACCTCATTGCCTTAAATACAGACACAGACCAATCAGCAGTTGAACACACTCCTGCAGGCTAATTTACTAGTATCCAGCAGGGCCAATCAGGGCTTGCCCCTGACCTACACAGTTGCAGGCTAATGCCTGTTACTAAGCCTAATCAGCCCACAGGCTGCCTGCTATGCGCATGCGCCCGGCTACCAGCACCGCGGGGACACAGCGCTAGTGTACTAGCGTCTGGCCGTTGCCCTGGTAACGGACGGACAGGAAGAGGAAATGACGTCCCGGTCGTCAAGGTGACGGCCGGGACGCTGGGGCGCATGAGAAGCGAGCCGCGGCGGCTGTGAGTACCGCCGCGGCTCGTGACAGAGTGTCCAATATTTTCTAATGAGATCTATATGGCCTATAAATTGATTTGAGCAGCATCCACTTTTGTATTTGTCTGAGAGGCATGTTGGAGTCAGTAGCTGAGAGGGGGTACTGGCACTGAATTGCTGTTTGGAGGCTTCTGGGTTACCTCTTTGGTAAGTTGGCTCTCAATTTAAAAACACATATGTATGGCCCAAATATATGGGACTCTCATTGTTTAGAGTAGGACCATCCTATTAGCAAAAGCGCCTTGGCGTGGCGGATGGCTTAAACATACATTTGCAAATGTGTGCAACAAAGACTTTTGCATTTTTATCTACAGTAGAAATGGCAGATCTGTTGCTGGCTATGGTAGTGTGCTGGGGGAAAAAATGTTGTGTGCATGTTCCTTGCAGGATAACCCCACCCTTTCAAGCACCTGTTATGGCCTATAAATTGATTTGAGCAGCTTCCACTTTTGTATTTGTCTGAGAGGCATGTTGGAGTCAGTAGCTGAGAGGGGGTACTGGCACTGAATTGCTGTTTGGAGGCTTCTGGGGTACCTCTTTGGTAAGTTGGCTCTCAATTTAAAAACACATATGTATGGCCCAAATATATGGGACTCTCATTGTTTAGAGTGGGACCATCCTATTAGCAAAAGCGCCTTGGCGTGGCGGATGGCTTAAACATACATTTGCAAATGTGTGCAACAAAGACTTTTGCATTTTATCTACAGTAGAAATGGCAGATCTGTTGCTGGCTATGGTAGTGTGCTGGGGGAAAAAATGTTGTGTGTATGTTCCTTGCAGGATAACCCCACCCTTTCAAGCACCTGTTATGGCCTATAAATTGATTTGAGCAGCTTCCACTTTTGTATTTGTCTGAGAGGCATGTTGGAGTCAGTAGCTGAGAGGGGGTACTGGCACTGAATTGCTGTTTGGAGGCTTCTGGGGTACCTCTTTGGTAAGTTGGCTCTCAATTTAAAAACACATATGTATGGCCCAAATATATGGGACTCTCATTGTTTAGAGTAGGACCATCCTATTAGCAAAAGCGCCTTGGCGTGGCGGATGGCTTAAACATACATTTGCAAATGTGTGCAACAAAGACTTTTGCATTTTATCTACAGTAGAAATGGCAGATCTGTTGCTGGCTATGGTAGTGTGCTGGGGGAAAAAATGTTGTGTGTATGTTCCTTGCAGGATAACCCCACCCTTTCAAGCACCTGTTATGGCCTATAAATTGATTTGAGCAGCTTCCACTTTTGTATTTGTCTGAGAGGCATGTTGGAGTCAGTAGCTGAGAGGGGGTACTGGCACTGAATTGCTGTTTGGAGGCTTCTGGGGTACCTCTTTGGTAAGTTGGCTCTCAATTTAAAAACACATATGTATGGCCCAAATATATGGGACTCTCATTGTTTAGAGTAGGACCATCCTATTAGCAAAAGTGCCTTGGCGTGGCGGATGGCTTAAACATACATTTGCAAATGTGTGCAACAAAGACTTTTGCATTTTTATCTAAAGTAGAAATGGCAGATCTGTTGCTGGCTATGGCAGTGTGCTGGGGGAAAAAATGTTTAGTTGTAAACTCCGCAATGTTGCGAGCAGCATAAAACAAGCGACGCGTTTCGTCTGGATACCAGACTTTCTCAAGCAATAAAGCTGTAGATCAGGAGCTGCCTTTTAAAGAGGAGATGTCTCATTAATCATAATTCCAGACACCTGTTTGTGGATCTGAGGAAGCAAAGAAACACCTCTATATCGCTTATTGGATTGTTAATCTCTTTTACTTCTTCATCTACTTGCACATACATAGATATCTAGGGTAAGCGGTATAGAGTATACTATCTCTCAATTTATCAACTGTGAGACATGCTTTGTCATATACGTACTGGAGTGCCCGTGTGGCCTCCAGTACGTAGGAAGAACAACACGTTCCCTTAAAAGTCGCTTTAGAGAGCATAGGCAAAATATTATTAAAAGCTACATGAAACATAGTGTCTCTAGACACTTTATGGAGAAGCATGATAGTAATCCCAGGGGCCTTAAAGTTATTGGAGTAGAAAAAATGAATCCAACGATCAGAGGTGGAGATCGTTATAAAAGACTATGTAAGAACGAAGTTTTATGGATGTTCAAATTACAAACCTTATATCCTGAGGGACTAAATGAAACTATGGAATTCAATGATTGGCAGACATAGATGTAAGCACTTTTATTTGTATGTATGCGCATATATAGGTATATTTATACATACATTCATGTTTATTGGTGGGAGTAGGTTTTGTGTTTATGGTCTGGTTTATGCTTGTGCATGTGTATGTGTACATACCACTAATGCACATGCGCATACTTATATAGACATATGCTTTTATATATATTATGGTAGTCAAGTTTTTATACTTTATTATTTTTATATATATCGATGATTAATATTTGTCCGCATGGGTTTATGAATAATTATTACGATTAACATCTATGTATGTGCAAGTAGATGAAGAAGTAAAAGAGATTAACAATCCAATAAGCGATATAGAGGTGTTTCTTTGCTTCCTCAGATCCACAAACAGGTGTCTGGAATTATGATTAATGAGACATCTCCTCTTTAAAAGGCAGCTCCTGATCTACAGCTTTATTGCTTGAGAAAGTCTGGTATCCAGACGAAACACGTCACTTGTTTTATGCTGCTCGCAACATTGCGGAGTTTACAACTATTAAGACACACTGTATCAAAGTGGAACTCTTTCTTTTGAAGTGTGTTGTATATCCGGATTCCGTTTGGAGGTGCGCACTGAAGAATCTGACCGGACCTGCTGATTGCCGGAATCACGTTCATACGGAGAAGGTAAATGCTTTATGTATGATTTGAATAAATGCCACACGCTGATGTTAAGATCCATCAAGCTATTGAAGAGCATTACCGGACCCGCTGATTGCTGGAGTCATGTTTATACTGAGAAGTTAAAACTAGTATGTATGCTTTTAATAACGTTACACGTTGACGTTAAGATCTACTGAGTAACTTTTGGAGACACACATTGGAATCTTTATTGTTTAGCCACTTCAGCGGTAAGAAGATTTACCTACCAGCTCCGCTGACATCAGTTACTTCAGCCATTATATACAACAGCTTATGTGAGATATCTGTGTTGGCGGTAATAATGGTACACCAGAACTGATTTTTTTTCATCTATACGGAAATGCAATATTTCGAGTGTATAATAAGAGGAATTTTTTTTTTACATATACACCTAAATAATTAACATCCAACATTGGTGTATTATTTGGATCTGAACGCAAACTTACATCTTCTATATCCATCTTCATACAAGTGAGAGACCACATATAGATCTCATTAGAAAATATTGGACACTCATCCAGAGTTATAACAATTTATTATATACATTTTTGTATAAAGATGTTATTATTGTTTTACATTATAAATGGACTACTGTGATATGTATTGAATACATCTGATTTTTTTATTGTGTTATAGATATTCATTCTTGGCCAAGAATTTTTTGTATGTTTGTATCAATCGACTTTTATTCAAGTAATATTAATCAGTCCTCATTTTTTGTACATACTTATGTGCATTAGCTAGAAGTAATAAAATTATATCAACGGTTATTCTGCGCATTTCTAATGTTTTTGTTTTGGCTGAACTACAGATCAGCCTGATTTCGGATGCAAAGAATTGCGGAAACAGATTTTTATCAAACCCACTGACATTCCTGGGGACTTTACAAATAGTTAATATAAATGAATATTGATTTGACCAGTGGTCGAAGTGGAGTTATGGAAAATGTAAGTAAATGGAATTTGATATTTTTACAATGGGCTGTAGAAGTGCTGGTATGGTATACATCCCCACTGCGACCACAGAATTTAACACACAATATGTAAGTTCATAGGTAATACCTAATAGTTGCAATTTATCATTGCAATTTTTTTTAACTATCTCTCATTTATGCATTTCTATAACTGAATTGTGTTTTGCTGTTTTTAATGAAAAAATGGAAAAAAATAAATTTTAATGCAAAGTAATAAAGATGATCAATTTAATGTATTTCGAAGTACAGTTTAACAGAGATAACCACTTATTTTTCTTACTTTGCTTATCTGTTATATACTTGGGTATCAGTAGTAGCAGCAAGTTTTTATATTTTATATATCATATTATTACAAAATTACACAAACTGAGATATTAAACGCCAAATGGCTGATATTCTCCCTCTGCCCATTCACCTTCTACCCCTTATAATAGAGATAGCTATTTAATACCTGAAACAAGACACAGACTTACATTGTAGCACACTAAGGTCACAGTTTTAATTGTATAAATGATAATGGTAAAGATAACAATGCAAGTTCAACTAACCAGCTTATACTATGCAAAAACATAGGAATGGCCAACCAGCCCAGAATCCTAGGCACTAACTTAAGGCATCAGAGAGACTTCACCCTTTCTGGTCTCAAACAGCATGTTCGCTGCAATGATGCCCAGGGCCTTTGCAGAAAGGACACTAAAATAGACATAGCTCAAAGAGGAAAGAATCTTGCAGCCAAATATAAACTCTTGTGCCATATACTAACCCCTGACTGCACTGCTTTCCTGTCAAAGTTGTGTTCCTTTAATGGACAAGACCACATGACCCTAAAAACTGTCAAAAATTCCCAAACCTTTGTCCGCGAGATGAACCCCATCAAATCTATTGAGATGAGGGTGGCAGAATTTAATCAAAGGGTGTTGGATTACCATGCCCCACGGACTTCTCATGAAATTAGAGACAGACTGACTAACCAGTCTTACTTTGTCCATGAGCAGTTCACTATGTGCACCCCTGCAAGTAAATCTAAGGATGATACTGGACCAGCAGATCTTAAGCGCAGGACAGCTTTCGGCTTTGAGATGCAAATCAGCTATGATATTTAAAATGACCCCAATAAATTTACCCTTACCCAAGTTGTTACCCCCTAAATCAGGGCCGGATTTACCGCTAGGCAACCTAGGCACCTGCCTAGGGCCTAGCGGCTCTCGGGGGGGCACAGCTGGGGGGGACAGGAGCAATTTTTTAAAAAAAATAATTTAAACAAATTCGGCCCCTCCCCCGACACGCGCACCCCCCCGCGGGTGCCGCGAGTCGGGGGAGGGGGGGGTCGGGTGCCGCGAATCGGGGGAGGGGGGGTCGGGTGCCGCGAATCGGGTCCCTGCAGCCTCTTCTCCTCTCAGTGTCTCAGTGATAGAGAGAGGAGGAGAGGCTGCCGGGACCCGACGAGCGATCATGTGACTCTTTTTTTTTTTTTTTTTTTTAAGTCTGGACTGACCGAGGAGGAGCAGCGCCGGAGAAGAAAGGCAATAGAAAGGTAAGTAAAACAACTGGAGGGACAGAGGTGGTGATGGTGAAGGGCACAGAGATGGTGAAGGGGCACAGAAGTGGTGATGGTGATGGGCACAGAGGTAGTGATGGTGATTGGCACAGAACTGGTGATGGTGAAGGGGCACAGAATTGGTGATAGTGATTGGCACAGAGGTAGTGATGGTGAAGGGCACAGAGGTGGTGATGGTGAAGGGGCACAGAATTGGTGATGGTGATTGGCACAGAGGTGGTGATTGGCACAGAGGTGGTGATGGGCACAGAGGTGGTGATTGGCACAGAGGTGGTGATGGGCACAGAGGTGGTGATGGTGAAAGGCACAGAGATGGTGATTGGCACAGAAGTGGTGATGGTGATTGGCACAGAAGTGGTGATGGTGAAGGGCACAGAGTTGGTGATGGTGAAGGGCAAATAGGTGGTGATGGTGAAGGGGCACAGAATTGGTGATGGTGATTGGCACATAGGTGGTGATGGTAATTGGCACATAGGTGGTGATGGTGATTGGCACAGAGGTGGTGATGGGCACAGAGGAGATGGTGAAAGGGCACATGTGATATTGTGAAGGGGCAAAAGTGACAATGAAGAGGCACAGTGTGATGATAGAGGGACAAAAGTGACAAGAGCACATACTTGGATTTATGCGTATTATTTTTGCAAACAACTTAAGTAGGTATTTCTGCCCTGACTTCAATATTTATTAAGTTGTTTTGACCCAACTACTTAAAAAAACGGGACTGCTTGGTAATTATTTTGGGGTGCTTTTTTCTGCAGCAGGGTGGCCTTGCTCTTTTCACATGTTAGGTACGCCCCCAAAGATGCAAGCCACGCCCTCACCTCCTTTGGCGGCGTGCGCGGCGGCACATGCTTTCATATCTACTTACCTATAGGGGTATTTGGTAGACATGCGGCGGCACATGCTTTCACTTCTACGTAACTATAGGGGTATATGGTAGGCTGCAAAAATATAGTGCTATGGATTGTTTCAGGGAGGGGGCCCAAAAACAGTATCCTGCCTAGGGCCCTATGAGGTCTAAATCCAGCTCTGCCCTAAATGATTAAGCACTAAATCCGTAAAATCAGGCAGGCACACCCCCCTCCGACTAATCCACTTGATGTCCACCGGGACAGTCAACATGTCCAAGTCTCGTGCCAAGGATTGTTTAGCAGCCCAAAAGATAAAAGGTAGGTAAATGATCTGTAATTCAGAATACATCCCGAGTGTCATTTATATCGTATATATAGTAGCAAATTTAACACTGTGAAACAATCACAACAACATGAATAAAACTTGAGATTCAACCGTATAACCAAGGCAGACCTTAACCAGCATGTAAACACTGTGGAGGAGGGGGGAGGCAACCCATAGGAATATAAAAACCAAACCATAAAAAATTGTTCAAGGTGCTCATGCTATGAGGCCCTTTATCTGAGGAAAAATGAAGAAAATCCCTCTAAGCGAACAAGTCCTGGGTTGCCAAAGATCGGAATGTGCACATGTGCATGTCGGGATGCGGGATGCTTGAATACTGTCCAGTCCTTGAAACCGCTGCAGGATATCACCTTGTGAAAAAACACAAAATTTTGCAGATTTTGCCTACGGAATTTGGATTTAAGTGTACTTAATCCAACCCCAACCACACACACACCACAAAAAATTAATAAAGTATCACCAAACCAGCTCTAATAACTCTGCAAAATGCAAATTTACTAAAACAGTGCAAATTGGGATTCTGCAGAATGGCAAATCTAAGGCGGAACTCAAAGTCTGTATCACCAGTTCTTCACACCTTTGCCATTCTGCTGCAAGTCTTGATTCATGCAAAATGTTCAATTTCTCTCATCTTTACTATTAGACTTGTGTAACAGTGTAACTAAATGGTACTAATAGAATACTTGTAACACACAACCTGTCAGATGTTAACTTTCATTGTCTGTCTTCACCTGGCTACTAATAGCTGATATATGATTGGTTGCTATGAGTTAAAATACATTATTGTTGTTTTTGGCACCATGTAATTAAATGGATTTATTTATGATCAGAAATTATTATCAGGAATTTTGGTAAACGAAACCAGTAAAGTTTTGTATGATTTGAACTAGTAGTAGTGTAACGCTAATATTTACACTGAGGTGAAACAAAATATTACACATTTTCTAGAAAATAAAGAAGTGCATTAAAATAAAAACGGTTATAGCATGGACACTCAATTTTTGTATCAAAATATGTTAGGTAAGTTATTAAACATACTATTGTTGTTTATCCACAGTTCAGAAAGCCTTCTCATCACACAGTACCTGTAAAATGTTGACTTTGATGAAGGTGAAAGTGTTATTATACACAGTGAGTCTGCATATCAAAATTCAAATTAATAAGCTAAAGTTTCTATAGCAAATCATTTAGGTTTTTAAGCTGGAAAAGACTTTCCTGGAAGACCTATCTTGAAGGTAGAATTATTCAGCTATAGTGTAATCTTGTGAAATAAAACAGTATCTAGTGCCAAATGTGGCTTGAGTGACAAGCAGAATAAACAGGCATCTGGTTACGTATAATAAGTAAACTGACTGTATATTCTCCCTATATCTTTGCTATCATGGTTACATTATTTTATAGCCACTATGAAATCCGTGCCGGGCAAACTGTTTTCTGTAGATCCACAATGCATGTCGACCTTTTCAAGTGAGACCTTTCATTGAAAATTAGAGATGGTCACTGACCCCCGTGTTTTGGTTTTGGATTCGGTTTTGGATCTGGATTACCGTCGTGTTTTGGTTTTGGTTTTGGTTTTGCAAAACCGCCATTGCGTGTTTTGGTTTTGGTTTTGTTTTTGTTTGGTTTTGTTTTGCTATTTTTTGGGAAAATCCATGTTTTTGGGCCTAAATTAACCCAATTTAGTGCTCCAACTGTTTTAGAGACAAGTAATCTAATTGTTGAGGTAATAAATCATCCAAAAAAACAGTTTAATTCTTCGTTGGTAGGCCTTCATTTATTCTACACACAAAACAGATTGTCTTCCTCTCCATCTACGCATATTGGCAATGCAGCCATCGTCTTTGGATGTATATTACACCCTACACTTATAGTTAAATATGTAAAGAAATGGAAAAAGACAGTTTGCTTTCTGTCTCTATAGGCCCCCCTCCACTTTTTTAAAAAAAACAAAAATTCAGCCATTATAGACTGTACAATATTAATTGACATGGAGAAAGCCAGTTTGGTTTCTGTCTCTCTAGGCTCCCCTCCACTTGTATAAAATACTAATAAATTCAGCCGTTATATACTGTACAATATAAATTGAAATGGACAAAGGCAGTTTGGTATCTGTCTGCATCAGATCCTCTCTCCACTAGGAGTAAAATAGAAAACTATTCAGCCGTTATATAATCTAGAATATAAATAGAAATTGAGAAAGGCAATTTGGTATCTGTCTGCATCATAATCATCAACATCATCATTAGCGCCCTCGTCGCCTACACAAATCTCCCCCTCATCCTCTTCTAATTCCAAAGTGGCATCCTCAATTTGGGTATCACCGGCTACACTCGGGCTATTAAGGCACACATCAGAAGAATGCTCACGATTAGACATCCTACTGTTGGATGGACTCTCCACAGGGATTGTTGTCATTTGTGAATCAGAGCAAATATTCTCCTGTAATGCCTCACTGTTATCTTGCAGCTCGGCTTTGACGCGTAACAGTAGTTGTGCACCAATTGTAGGCTGGGTAAATTTTTGGGATCTGCCACTAATAGCCAAAGGTGAAGGCCTCATTCTCTCTTTGCCACTGCGTGTGTAGAATGGCATGCTTGCAATTTTTTTTTTATCGTCACTTAACTTTTGCTCAGTTACACTTCTTTTTCGCTTCAATACAGTAAATTTTTTGGGGGTTTTTGTTTTTTGCACTAATTTGAAAACACTCTGTTGTTTGACATCGCCTTGGCCAGATGACGTACTGGGAACACTAACATCAGGACTGGTGACAGAACCTGGTTGCTCATTCAGATCATATGTGGACTGCTTTGAATCCATTCTGAGCGCAAACCACTGGGGAGTGCTAAAAATTATTTGGTAGATACTGCTGACAGATATGACTTTTGACAGCCAGAAATATTAATGCACAATTAGGGAGTACACCCCAAAAGCACTGAGGAGTGCTAAAAATGATTTAGTAGATACTGCTGACAGATATGACTTTTGACAGCCAGAAATATTAATGCACAATTAGGGAGGACACCCCAAAAGCACTGAGGAGTGCTAAAAATTATTTAGTAGATACTGCTGACAGATATGACTTTTGACAGCCAGAAATATTTATGCACAATTAGGGAGGACACCCCAAAAAAACTGAGGAGTGCTAAAAATTATTTAGTAGATACTGCTGACAGATATGACTTTTGACAGCCAGAAATATTTATGCACAATTAGGGAGGACACCCCAAAAGCACTGAGGAGTGCTAAAAATTATTTAGTAGATACTGCTGACAGACATGACTTTTGACAGCCAGAAATATTAATGCACAATTAGGGAGGACACCCCAAAAGCACTGAGGAGTGCTAAAAATTATTTAGTAGATACTGCTGACAGATATGACTTTTGACAGCCAGAAATATTAATGCACAATTAGGGAGTACACCCCAAAAGCACTGAGGAGTGCTAAAAATGATTTAGTAGATACTGCTGACAGATATGACTTTTGACAGCCAGAAATATTAATGCACAATTAGGGAGGACACCCCAAAAGCACTGAGGAGTGCTAAAAATTATTTAGTAGATACTGCTGACAGATATGACTTTTGACAGCCAGAAATATTTATGCACAATTAGGGAGGACACCCCAAAAAAACTGAGGAGTGCTAAAAATTATTTAGTAGATACTGCTGACAGATATGACTTTTGACAGCCAGAAATATTTATGCACAATTAGGGAGGACACCCCAAAAGCACTGAGGAGTGCTAAAAATTATTTAGTAGATACTGCTGACAGACATGACTTTTGACAGCCAGAAATATTAATGCACAATTAGGGAGGACACCCCAAAAGCACTGAGGAGTGCTAAAAATTATTTAGTAGATACTGCTGACAGATATGACTTTTGACAGCCAGAAATATTAATGCACAATTAGGGAGTACACCCCAAAAGCACTGAGGAGTGCTAAAAATGATTTAGTAGATACTGCTGACAGATATGACTTTTGACAGCCAGAAATATTAATGCACAATTAGGGAGGACACCCCAAAAGCACTGAGGAGTGCTAAAAATTATTTAGTAGATACTGCTGACAGATATGACTTTTGACAGCCAGAAATATTTATGCACAATTATGGGGGACACCCCAAAAGCGCTGGGGAGTGCCAAATATGAAGAAAAAATAATAAACCTCTATCCTCCTCTCTGCACTAGCGATTTTGGTTAGAGCAATTGCAAGAACAATATTGTATTCTCTGTCCCTGCTCTAATTAGCCTATGACTACACCCTGCTCTCTCCCTCTGTCAAATGGCGATGGATTGCTGTGGAGGCGTGTATTTATAAAGTTGAAGTATCGCGAGAACCGAGCCCCGAGATCCGACGACGTCACAATGACGTTCGGCCTCGATTTGGATTCGGAATGGGCGGGAGAGTACCGAGCTGCTCAGCTCGGTACTCGGATACCCAAAGTTCGGGTGGGTTCGGTTCTCGGAGAACCGGACCCGCCCATCTCTATTGAAAATGACCTTTAGGACTGACACAAAGGCCTTGTAAAAAACAGGAGAAAGCTAAAAAGGTAAAACAATGTTTTTAGCAAAGATTGCAGGTTGGCATTTACAAATACATTAACGTCACTTGAAGGTTGAAAAGGAAAGTAGAAATATAGTAAAGAAATAGGGACTGATTCATTAAGGAACGTAAATGCCAAAACATGCCGTATTTTGCGTAAAATTGCTCTGCGCATGCTCAGAAATGGGCAATTCCTCTGTGAACAAACACAACCGCATGCAATTAATCTTCAAATGCAAAGGACACTTCCAACAGACCAAGGGGGGAACAGGGGAGTGAAGGGCTGTATGCACATAGGCAATGTACAGGTTGAGTGCACGCATATCAATCATATTCAATGATTCAAGCTCTGGGCATCTCTCAGGTGCGTGATTTTTTGCTGTATCACTTGCACCAGCTGCAGGGCAGTTGTAAGTGCCAACAAGTGAGAGAAATGACGGTCACATATGCATGCTACAGTGTTGTTTACAATGTAACACATCTGTAAAATTGCATTGTATGTACAGTAGGCATTAGTAGCACCCTGATAGATGTATTTCTATTTTTATTAATTATTATATTAATAACAGGTTTAAATGTATTTAATTATGATGGAACTACATATATGTATGTATTGTGCATATCCTGCAGTGTGTTGTGTCTGTCGCATATGGCAAGTGCCGTATTGGCAGAGCATAATTAGACCTTTATTGAACTAGAAACGTTTCTTGAGATCCTCTTTTTGTTGAATACAAGTGTAACTGCATGCAATTTCTGTTTAATTTTTTTTAAAATGGAAAATTGTTTTCTTTTTTGCTTTCCTTGAGGAATCTGGCCCATAATGTATTTAAATAATAATAATAATAATAATAATAAAAATAATATCAACAATAATACAATTATTAAAATAATATATATAAAATTTTAACTAAAGCTGAAGTAGATGGATAAAAAAAACAATAAAGGGTATGAGAACAAATAGCAGACATTAAAATTACAATACTAAAACATTCTACTTACAATAGTTAAGCAAATATAGTATATAGGAAAAAGGATCCCCCAAAAAATCACACTAAAACTCTATGGGGCATATTCAATTGTTTAGTTTCCCCACGGCGTTAAAACTATTACCGGTTTTACGGTAATAGTAAGCTGGATTTCAGCTCGTAGCTCCATGAGCCGCGAGCTGAAATCCAGCGAGAAAAGTACCGTAATACCGGTATTTACGCGCACTATTACCGTAATGCCAGTAATAGTGCGTGCGCCGTGAGATTTTTGCCTATAACGCCAACAATTGAATATGCCCCTATATATGTCCTTCCCAGAATCACTATGTTGTAGTTTTAGTCCATAGAATGCAACTATTGATATCACTGTTTAAAACACAAAAAGGACCATAGAGTGTAAACCCAACCTACCTTTTTAATATGTGCACTTAAAACCTGAACTACCCAAAGAACACTTTTTGTCAATATACAGTATTCAACAATATCCACTAGTCAATGTAAGTGGAGATCTTTGTACAGTACAATTTGTGTAGAAGAAAAAATGTTATCCTAAAAATAATCATGTACAATTTTAAGCAGTGTGTTACACTGGTTCGTAGCGCATTGAGAGAAATTTAAAATTAATATCTCATTAGTTGCAGTTCACAGATAATACTATGCTTACTGAAATACAATAGTATAACTCCATACTAGTATAAAATGAAGGGAATGTATCAAATTATTAATGCTATTAAAATCATAGCTTTAAATACTTTCCGCTTGTTAATTTTGAAAAGTTGAGAATGTAACCGGTTTATACCATTGGAATTTTACATTAAGAGCGTATGATACTTTTATTATGCCTAAGAAATATGATGTTTATGTCTGGGGAAACTTGATGAGTACCAATCCCTTTAAATTAAATGAAAAGCATTTTGCTAAATAATGTTCCACCTGAGTCAAATTGGTAATCTGCTCCTATTTGATCGCATGGTCTATTTAAGGAAGCAGTTTAACATTATGGTTATACTCTCTGATGAAACCACACTCTATGTAGTGGAGAAACATGTAAGAGTGTGGGATTTATTTTTATTTGTAAGAAGAAAATTATGTTTTCCTGATTGATTGCAAGAAACATCAATTATCTGGTACCAAAGAGGTGACGTTTGTGGCTGTTGTATTATAAGATTGGACTACTGGATCTCTATATAAGCTGGAAAACCTGCAATATCATCTGTTTTAACCTCTTAAACCACGGGGTCTTGTGATTATAATCAGCTGCTGCCCGGAGGGCAAACTGTCACATACAGTACAAGTTGGTCATTTGGACAAGGTACCTGTGCAAGAAAATCTGCAAAATTATCCGTGCAAACCTTGGAAATCACAGGGACTTGTGAATAATATCAGCTGCTAACTGGAAGGTAAATTGATATACACAAACCAGTAATTCGAGCAAGTTATTTGTGAAACAACAAGTGTCACAGAAGGCTGCGGGTGAGAGCTGCAGCTCTCTGTTGATATCACAGACTGTTCCATCAAGGAAAAAGGCTCGTTTGAAAAGTTGTACTATTGATGTGGTTTTAGGTTTGGATGAGCAGGATTTACAAGCTCCAAATAAACTGTTGAAATAAGTGACTCAATATTTCATTATACCACACAGCTGGAACTTTTTGAGAGATTTATATGGATTTTGACTCCTAAACAGGAAAACATTATTTCTTTAACAAGGTGGAATTATAATATATTTTTATGTCACTATATTTTTTCATGATTAATTTTGGTGATTTTATATTAGAATAAGAATAATAAAATATGTGTTTAATTATAAGCTGGTTGGTGGTCAATAATATAATGTAGAAAAAAAGCGCCTCTTTTTCTTTTGTTTGTTTTAGTTTTGTTGGCATTGGTTTAGTACACACTAATCCTAAAAAGGGGCTGCATTTTTTCTTTTTGTGAATTGGTATTGACTGTTATATTAAAGATTTTTTTTTTCTTTTTAAAAGAAGTTTAGATGTTTTTGACTGATTCAATATTTGAATATTAAGTGAGCATTAGATTTATTTATAATTTACTCACCTATTTGAGTGCTCAGATTGAAGTCTTGGGGTACTTTTTGACTGTTTTTCTACTTTAGTGAAAGCACTGTGGGTATTCCCAAATAAACCTCATCGGGACTAAATATTAAAAGCTTTGCGTGAATGGAAGATCGCTAATTCCTACATGCTTTACACCTAATTTATTGTTAAGTGGTGTCTATTATTTACTAATATATGTGCAAAAAGCATGTCCAATTGGCATTCCAGGGCATCATATATGTCAACACACACCACACATCCTGTGCCCTTTTTCTGTACAAATGGACCCTGCTGATTTTCCCTACTCTACAAAAAGCGTCCAAATGTGATATTTGTTTTAAGTTAGACTTTATTAATTTTTTGCTAATATATCACATCTATGTAGTTTTAAAACAACTAGAGGAGACTAAGGGAACAATCATGAAAAACTATTTTACTATTTTTTTTTCCTGTTTTTTTTTTGGTAATTGTTATCAGGCATATGTTTCATTTTGCAAACAAAAACCCCTAAATCCCAGAAAATAAACAATATATTTAAGTATTTGGGTAGATCAAGAAGTAAAATTCCAATTTAAGCTCACATATGCCAAAAAGAAATTTGGTGTGGTCAAGAAGGGGCAATAACCTCTAATCATCAATTGGTTAACCGAAAAAAAGGCTCGTGCAGCATGGGGAAAGGGGTAGCAGCAAATCCTGTGAGCCCTGCATGGATGGGGGACAGTCCCCTGCATGCTAGCCATAGGAAGAGAAAAGGAGACGAGACATGGCAGGGGGGGGGGATGTGGAATGGGAAAAGACATAGTTGCATTAAGAGGGGTGGAAGTGGGGGCTGAAGAGGGAAGAGGACAGTGCAGGGAAATAGAGGAGTAAAATGAAGGAAACAAATCTGAAAAAAACAAAAGAGAGAGCTTCCTGTTCTTGGATGCTATATAGGCTTGTTTTGCCACTCCCCTTGGAGCTTATTGGATGTAATTCAAAACAAGTCAGAACTTTAACCCCTGAAGGGAAGTGCAATGTAAGCCTGTAAACCTGGCATTTAAGTGCATTCATCCCTATGCAGGTCTTAATTTATCATTAAAGGGATGAATTTGTGACACTGTTTATATTGGTACCCAAAAAAGGGTTCTGCACCCCACTCCAGCACCATCACTTTAAGGAGAGGCCTGTATGTGACTAGTCTATATAGGTTAGGATGAAGATGGACCCAATACTCCTAATGATTTAATCCACTGATGACATAATTAGATCCCATCACATACCTGTCATTATGTGAGTAGCAACACATAGGGTTGCCTACAAATAAGCAGGATTTTGAGAGATTGAATACCTCTTAGTAATCAGAACTTATTCCAGTATAAAAATATAAACAATAAATTAACTTTAATCATCTTTGTCTATAAACCATTTAGTATCATGTATCTGAGCACTGGATGTAAGCATTTAAAACAACATACTGACATACAGCCACAACATTAAAGCCACATGCCTAATATTGTGTAGGTCCCCCTTGGGCTGCCAAAATAGCTCTAACTCGTTGAGGCATGGTCTCCACAAGACCTCTGAAGGTATCTGGCACCAAGACATTAGCAGCAGATCTTTTAAGTCCTGTAATTTGCAAGGTAGGGTCTTCATGGCTCGGACTGCTTTTTCCAGCACATCTCACAGATGCTCAATCGGATTGAGATCTGGATAATTTGGAGACTAAGTCAACACCTTGAACTCTTTGCCATGTTCCTCAAACCATTCCTAAACAATTTTTGCATTGTGGCAGGGCACATTATCCTACTGAAAGTAGCCACTGCCATCAGGGAATACCATTGTCATAAAGGAGTGTACTTGGTCTTAAGCAATATTTAGGTAGGTGGTATGTGTCAGCGTAACATCCACATTATTTCTAGGACCCAAGGTTTCCAAGCAGAACATTGCCCAGAGCATCACACTGCCTCATTTGGGTTGCATTCTTTCCATAGTGCATCCTGGTGCCATCTCTTCCCCAGGTAAATGAAACACACGCACCCGGCCATCCACATGATGTAAAAGAAAATGTGATTCATCAGACCAGGCCAACTTTTTCCATTGCTCCATTGTCCAGTTCTGGAGCTCACGTGCCCATTGTCGGTGCTTTTGGTAATTGACAGGGGTCAGCATGGGCACTCTGACAAATTTGTGGCTATGCAGCCTATATGCAGGAAGCTGCGATGCACTGTGTGTTCTGACACCTTTATATCATAGCCAGCATTAACTTTTCTTAGCAATTTTAGGAGCTCTTCTGTGGGATTGGACCAGACGGGCTAACTTTCGTTCCCCAAACATATCAATGAGCCATGGGTGCCCATAATCCTCCTTCCTTGGACAATTATTGGTAGGTACTAACCACTGCATACTGGAACACCCCACAAAACCTGCCGTTTTGAAGATGCGCTGACCCTGTTGTCTAGCCATCACAATTCGGCACTTGTCAAAGTTGCTCAGATCCTTAGACTTGCCCATTTTTCCTGCTTCCAACTAGGGGTGAGCGGGATCGGATTTTTGTAATCCGAACACCCCTGAACAATGCTGATCCGAGCCCGGATCCGAGCACTGTTTGGGGATTCCTGCCGACGCAAAACTCAGAACGAGGCAAAACGTCATCATCCCGCCGTCGGATCATATTAGTCCCCGCTTCCCGCCGCCATCTTAACTCGGGCATTGGAGAGGGAAGAGGGAGGGTGTGTGGTGGTGTCCTCTGTCCTGCTCAGTCCAGTGGTGCTGTCCTGTGCTCTGTACTGCTTAGTCCAGTGGTGCTGTCCTGCTCAGTCCAGTGGTGCTGTCCTGTGCTCTGTCCTGCTCAGTCCAGGGGTGGTGCTGTCATAATTCCCGTGGTGCTGTCCTGTGTTGTCCTGTGCTGCTTAAGTCCAGTCCAGTGGTGCTGTCCTGTGTCCAGTCCAGTGGTACAACCATTTAAATCCAGTGGTGCTATCCTGTGCTGCTTAAGTCCAGTCCAGTGGTACTGCCATATAAGTCCAGTCCAGTGGTACAGCCATATAAATCCAGTGGTGCTGTCCTGTGCTGCAAAAGTCCAGTGGTGGTGTCCTGTACTGCATAAGTCCAGTGGTTCTGTCCTGTGCTGCTTCAGTCCAGTCCACTGCCGTATAAGTCCAGTGGTACTGCCTTATAAGTCCAGTGGTACTGCTGTATAAGTCCACTGATCCTGCTGTATAAGTCCAGTGGTACAGCTGTATAACTCCAGGCCAGTGGTACTCTCCTGTGCCGCATATAATTTTTAAAGGCTTTGCCGAGTGTGTGTGGTTTAGGGGTACGCTCTCTTGTGCTGCATATAATGGAGAACAAAAATTTGGAGGATAAAGTAGGGAAAGATCAAGAACCACTTCCTCCTAATGCTGAAGCTGCTGCCACTAGTCATGACATAGACGATGAAATGCCATCAACGTCGTCTGCCAAGTCTGATGCCCAATGTCATAGTAGAGGGCATGTACAATCCAAAAAGCCAAAGTTCACTAAAATGATCAAAAAAAAGAATTTAAAATTATCTGAGGAGAAACGTAAACTTGCCAATATGCCATTTACGACACAGAGTGGCAAGGAACGGCTTAAGCCCTGGCCCATGTTCATGACTAGTGGTTCAGCTTCACACAATGATCTAAGCCCTCCCCCCCCCCCTCTAGAAAATTTAAGAGAGTTAAAACACAGCAAACAACTCTGCCTTCTAAAGACATGGCATCACAAATCCCCAAGGCGAGTCCAAGGGTGTTGGTGGTTGTGATGCCTGACCTTCCCATCACTGTACGGGAAGAGGTGGCTCCTTCCACCATTTGCAGCACACCCTCTGCATATGCTGGAAGGATCACCCACAGTGCAGTTCCAGATTTTGATAATGAAGGTGTCAATGTTGTACACCAGGAGGAGGATATTGATGTAGCTGGCGCTGAGAAGGAAGTTGACAAGGTGGATGCTGATGTGGTTTGCTTAAATGAGGCACCAGGGGGGGAAACAGTTGTTGTCCATGGGATGAAAAAGCCCATCGTCATGCCTGGGCAGAAGACCAATAAATCCACCTCTTCGGTCTGGAATTATTTCTATCCCAATCCGGACAACAAATGTATTGCCATATGTAGCTTATGTAAAGCTGCAATAAGCAGGGGTAAGGATCTTAGCCACCTAGGGACATCCTCCCTTATACGTCACCTGAAGACCCTTCATAATTCTGTGTTTAGTTCAGGAACTGTGGCTAGGACCGTCAGCAGTCCAGGGACACCTAAATCCCTTGGTGCCGTTGTATCCACACCAGCAACACCCTCCTCGTCAATTTCCTCCTCAATCCGGATTGGAGGTAGTCCTGCAGGCCATGTCACCAGCATGACTGAGTCCTCTTCAATCCGGGATTCTTCCGGAGGATCCTGCAGCACTACGCCTACTACTGCCCCTGCTGCTGGGAGTCGGTCATCTTCCCAGAGGGGAAGTCGTAAGACCGCTACGTCTTTCACTAAGCAATTGACCGTACAACAGTCGTTTGCCATGAGGACGAAGTACGACAGCAGTCATCCTATGGCAAAGCGGATAACTGCGGCCTTGACAGCTATGTTGGTGTTAGACGTGCGTCTGGTGTCCGCCATCAGTGGAGTGGGATTTAGGCGGTTGATGGAGGTATTGTGTCCCCGGTACCAAATCCCGTCTAGATTCCACTTCACTAGGCAGGTGATACCCGGGATGTGTGAGGATGAGGAAGTACACACTGAAGGGGGCGAGGAATCAGAGGATGAGGATGAGGATGACATCTTGCCTCAGTAGAGCCAGTTTACTTTGTACAGGGAGAGATGAATAGCTTTTTATGTGTGGGGGCCCAAACAAACCAATCATTTCAGCCACAGTAGTTTAGTAGGCCCTGTCGCTGAAATGATTGGTTTGTTAAAGTGTGCATGTCCTTTTTCCGCAACATAAGGGTGGGTGGGAGGGCCCAAGGACAATTCCATCTTGCACCTCTTTTTTTTCTTTGCCAGCTCGTTTTGTGGGGGTCCAAACGAATCAATCATTTCAGTCACAGTTTTGTAGGCCCTGTCGCTGAAATGATTGGTTTGTTAAAGTGCGCATGTCCTATTTCACCAACATAAGGGTGGGTGGGAGGGCCCAAGGACAATTCCATCTTGCACCTCTTTTTTTGGCATTATGTGCTTTTTGGGGCCTAGTTTTTCAAACTGCCATCCTGTCTGCCACTGCAGTGCCACTCCTAGATGGGCCACGTGTTTGTGCCGCCCACTTGTGTCGCTTAGCTTAGTCATCCAGCTACCTTGGTGCAACCTTTTGGCCTAAAAACAATATTGTGAGGTGTGAGGTGTTCAGAATAGACTGGAAATGAGTGGAAATGAATGTTATTGAGGTTAATAATAGCGTAGGAGTGAAAAAAAAACAAAAATCTGGATTTTAGCAGTTTTTATGCTTTTTAAAAAAAAAAATCAGAACCCAAAACCCAAAACCTTGAGGGGGGTGTTTTGGCAAAACCCATTAGAACCCAAAAGCTGAAGGTAATAAGAACCCAAAACCTAAAACGCGAAAAGTGGCCGGTGCACATCCCTACTTCCAACATATCAACTTCAAGAACTGGCTGATATATAAAAATACAAATATATACCTTCAATGTTATTTTATTGCTTACATATCACAATATCCCCTAGAGATTAAACCAATGAAAACTAATGACCAAATATGAAGGACAGTTGAGGATCATTTAAAAAGCTGCAAAATCCAAATGCACACAGCTTTTTCGTCAAAAGTGTGCCTATTTGTCTGCTGTGTGTACAAAAGGTTTCTATGCTATTTGCTTAGTGAAGTGCCTCCTGTGCAATTATTTGCTGGATTGAGGTCCAAAATCCATCCTTCCTATGATCACTTTTGGACCATCCCCTTAATTCATTTCAACTTTTCCATTTTACTTCTAAATTACTGTTATGTTGAAGGTTAATTTATTTCTTAAATAAATCATGAGTAAAGGGACATCAGGGCTGTCTTCATTTCATGTGACACTTTTAGACATGTTAATGCTGTTAATATATTGGTTTGCTCTAGTGATGTCATTTTATGGTGGGAAAAGACTCCGTGGTTTCATTAGTAAAGCGCTCCTAAATGGGTATTCTCTACCCATTAAAGTTAATTTAAAAATGTTGTTCCAAAATATGAAAATCTCCATTTGGGCATAGTATATAATTTTAATGTTTGCTTTTGGGGCTAGTTTATTAAAGCTGCTAGCAAGAAACGCCCCATCAACCCTGCTCCCCCTATGAGAATGAGAAAGATTTTGCACACCTGCAGACATAGCCATCTTGGTGCACTAAGCCATGTTCAAATCCACAGAAATGGTTCAAAAATAAGTGCAAGACATCACCAACTGGTCCACTTTTTTGTAGTTTTTTTTGTAAATGAATTTTAATGCGTTCCTAAGTGTCTATATTTTGACGTTCAGATAGGGATATTTAGTCTAGATTGAGCATTTATGACATCATTTTTATATCAACACAGAAAATATTTCAATGCAACATATAATCATAAGTGCTGTACAGAGTTTCACTAGCAGGTTGCTCATAGAAACACATAAAGACCGGTTGTTATGTGCCCCTGTCTAAGCACCTGCTTCTTTGTAGTAAGAGGAGTCATGAAAGGAGATTCCTTGTGGTCATTATCATATTGCTGACATGGAATTAATTAGTAGGTATGAAGTGGAAATGGACAAATTTAATCTCTTGGTCTGCTATTTTGTCATAAAGTGATTCAACCATAAAATATTGCAGAGGACAATTATAATCTTTGTATGATGTTATTTTAGTAGATGGCTTAACGGGCACACAAAAGGAAATGAAATAAGAACTGCAATTAGGATGAGGTGTGCACTCAGCTCGTGAGAAGGAAGTCTCATGTAAATTAATGATTCATATGGGGAATGCAGGAGGGAAGAGAGAAGCCAATATTACACAAGACTGTGTGATAAAAAAAATGGTCTGTCTTCCCTTTTTAAACATTTTGGGCCTGATGCGAAGTGGGACGTCGCCAGTTTGCCACATGTATCTTGCGTAAAATCGCACTTGTATCTTGGTACTGGCACTTACACCCTCCTGGGACTGGAGATGCGGGATTGGGGGAGGGAAGGGGGCGCGTAGACACGGGTCGAATACAATAAAAGCGTGTTCATGCAAATGTGGCTTATGCTGATCGGCAGACACACGCAAAAATGCCTGTTAGGATGTGTATGCTTTGCATCTGCTATAGGGCAGATGTAAATACACGCTGATGATGATGGCGTTTCATAAATCTGGCGCAAATGCTGCTGATACAGCGGCAGGCACATCTCAAGACACATAGGGACACACATATTTTCCTTGCTCTGTTTTGAAGAGTAAGTTACTCCCCTTTTGAGTCCATGCCCCTTTGTATGTAAAGCACACATGTCAGGGGACCAATATTTTTTACAGTAGATGTCCCTTAAAGTTTATAACTTTGTACTTTAAACTTTGTAACAGCAAAGGTGGCAAGAGAGATTTCATAGAGGCTAGAAAGCATGCTGATGTAATGCATTGGATCCATTGCAAGGACCAGGGGTGCAAACATGGGAAGGAATTTGTCAGCTGCTATCTTGTCTCGGACTTTTTGCCCTGTTTTGGAGCGCTGAATGATGTATAAACCATCTCAAGCTGTTTTGAAGAAAACACAGAGAGTTTAGTTGAAATGCTTGAAGGACACCAGGCTGTCCTCTGTTGCTGATGACATTGTGTTGCTATAAGGAAGTCCATCCTGTTTGCCAGAGTGCCATCAAATAACACCTATTCTGCTGCTTTGGGTTTGTTGTGGACACTGCCAGGAGATGATGTATGCTATGAATCTGGACCACAGCAATCTATGAGACCTTGCTGTGGATTCAGGGTGAAACCTGACCTTTATGCTCAAAGTTGACATTAGGGCTAGCAGTGTCATCAGTATAGCTGACTCTAAAATTCCATGTGGGATGGAGCTATGTGCACCAGAAGGGTGCAGTGAGGTTGCAATACCCAGATCAGTGTGCAGACCACATCATAAGTACACTGCTGTAGAGCAGATTTTGGAGGGATTGAGACCAATGACTGTGACTACTACACAGGCTAGCCCTAATGGAGAATCATCAACGAGCCATACTGGAAAACCCATACCACTGTCTGACCCCACATACTACACTTGACTGGTGTGTTTTTGAGTGCAAGTTGTGGATATTCTGGTAGGCAGTGAAGCAGCTGTGGCCGAATGGTATTAATTAAATTGTTCCTGAAATATTCAAGTATGTTCCATTGTTGTTATACAAATTGAGCTCATATCAGGCTAAAATCATTGTGGAAGTCTGATTCACAAAAGAATAAGGGATGATTGTGAGGTTTATAGACTCTTTGCCCATAGAACATATTTTATACACAGATAATATCAATGAACGCTGAGCACAAACAGGGCTGTGTCTGAATTGTTACTTAAGCATGTGCCTGTTAAACCTTTTAATTTCCGAGAGGGGGTATGGTTTTTTTAACTATTAGTGTCCATAAACTAATTACCTTCAGTCTTCGGCAGTTTGTTTCTTACCATGGATAATCATTCTTCTTCTAATACATTTGTGCCTATAATTTGCTTCTATTTTCTGTTTCTAATTACAGGCATCTAAAGAAATGAACAGAGCTCCAACTGTCCATATAAGTGGATAATATACTCGAGTAACTACTGCTAAAAAAACTAATTTTGTTGGCACAGAGAACCTCAAGAACCTGACAGTATGGGATCAGAATCTGCCTATACATGTCTAACCGACAATTGTTAGTGAGACTTTAAGTGTAACTTTATTCAAGGACTTTCTTTCAGACAATGCTACAAATATCTGTGCATCAGTTTTAGAATCCATATCCATTCATTGCATTTGTATAAAACATATATAAACACTATGCCTTTGTGCATCAGTCCGCTAAGTGTTTGATATGCTATTCATGTGACTAATATGTGCTTGATGGGTTCACATGCATTTATAAATGCAATGAGAAGGCATGTGTTACAAACCTTTTCCCATTCTGTTCAATGGTCCACTAATTTTAATGGTGTTGACAGCATGTTTCCTAAATGTAGAAGTCCCATTTAAACGAATGGACAGTTGAAATTAATGAGAAAGCTCTGGTAATAAATAAATAACTGAGAATTTGTTCAGCATATCCCCATAAATCCCTGAATCAGCTGCAGCATTAGAGATATACTAGGGGAACAAAAAACTTTTGTTTTGAGCTGTCATAGTCCAAAAATAATATCTGAACACAATTGCTGCCCGTTGCCAACCTTTCAAAGCAAGGACTTATCTCTCCTGCTAACCGTCGGTGGGTATCTAAACAATGCACTTCTATAGAGATTAATGTATTTTTTCAACATGCTTTAAACACAGTGAGATGGGACGAGCAGCATACAAAAAACATACTGCTATGCAACCAGGGGTAGATGAAAGAATCAATGGGCTTTATTCCAACAAGTAATTGCATCCTTGGCACATGTGGGAAAAATTTATATCAGGCCCAGATTTTTAACTCTAGTCAATAATGGATTTTACTGAATTGTCTTAATGGTGGTCTGTTCTACTGCACTACATTTCCTTAAAGGAGCTCATCTGGTGGCAGTAAGGTGGCTTCCAAATGATGACTAGGATAAGAAATAGGTTTAGAGTGAGACTGTGATACAATAGCAAATTGTCACTAGCTGTATTCTAGCGCTAAATCATTTAATAAAAACATTTCCATGCATCATCATCATCATCATCATCATCATCATCATCATCATCATCATCTATTTATTTATTTATATAGTGCCACTAATTCCGCAGCGCTATACAGAGAACTCATTCACATCACTCCCTGACCCATTTTAGCTTACAATCTAAATTCCCTAACACACACACACACACACACACACACACACAGACTGAGAGAGACTAAGGGCAATTTAATTGCGGCCAATTAACCTACCAGTATGTTTTTGCAACCCATCAACTCTCCTGATTGTACTTAGCTGTTGATTTACACTTTTACTTTTGCCTTAGTGCACTTGCCAAGAGTTATTTCACTTAATAAATAAAGACACATGGCACTTGTTTGGCGCATGAAAAATCACAAATTTTATTGAAACTAAAAAGCAGGACAAATCACCTATCAACTACTCCAAAAGCTATAATTATGGTAAACAAATACCTGCTGAGTCCAACGAGCAAGGGAACAAGAAGATGGAGATCTCATTGGAGGGGGAGAGAAAAAAGTGACTTGTGACTAAATGAGCTAGAAAGTCTACACTTGGGAAGTCTCTTGGTCAGAAGCTTATATCCAGCTTTGAGACCTGGAGTGCGGGCAGACCTGGTCATACTTATAGATATAGTCTGGAGCAAGAGCTTGATTACTGGAGTGGAGCAAAAATCAGAATGCAGCTGAACTCTGTAGTTGCTCATCTCACTGCATATGAAGTATTTGTAATTCACTATCTCATTCATCCTAACAGAGCCATATTTTCTGCACACCAAGGCCACCCTTTCCCCATACATCGCTACTAAGATCTATAGCCTTAACATCCAACACGGCCCAACTGTTGCCAGTTTACAGCAAGCTAGATATGTTCACTGACCCCCGTGTTTTGGTTTTGGTTATGGTTTTGGATCTGTATTAAGTTCATGTTTTGGTTTTTGCAAAACCACCCTTGCGTGTTTTGGTTTTCGGTTTTGGATCTGTAATTTTTAGAAAAATTGCTAAAATATACTAAAATCACAGAAATTTGCTCTTTTTTTGTTCCTACATTATTATTAATCTCAATAACACTAATTTCCAGTCATTTCCAGTCAATTTTGAACACCTCAAAGTTAACAATATTATTTTTATACACTTTTGGACAAAGGCTGTGTCACTCACCGGACTATGAGTGCCTCTAGTTTTAGACATGTGTCTCTCTCTCCCTTGCCGGTGCCTGTCTTGCGCCGCGGCTGTCCGCCATCTTGACCAAAGGATTGCGCATGTGCAAGACCCACAGACGGTTAAAACCTTGTTCCTAGTCTCATTGGATAATTAATCACCTCTCACTATTTAAGGCACCTGTTGCCCTATTACCTTTGCCTGTTCTTGGTCCTCATTCCATTGAGACACCGAGGAGTTTCCTGTTCCTGCTTGTGCTATCTGTTTGCTGTGGACGCTACCTGCACCTGGACAAGTTCTTCTCTCCACATCAGTGGTAATACCTGCCAGCCACAGACCGCTCCATGCTACTTTGTATCACATCTGCACCTGGACAAGTCTTCTCTCCACGTCAGTGGTAATACCTGCCAGCCGCTGACCGCTCCATGCTACATTGTATCTTACCTGCGCCTGGACAAGTCTTCTCTACACATCCGTGGTAATACCTGCCAGCCGCAGACTGCTCCATGCTACATTGTATCATACCTGCACCTGGACAAGTCTTTACTTCATGCCAGCGGTAACACCTGTCAGGAGCAGCTTACTCTATTACTTTGCATGTTACCTATTTTTGGGACTAAAGTCTATAGTTTCTCGGGAGTATAGCTGCGAGTCGCTGACTCTCCTATTACATTGTTGATTGACTGTTTGCATAGACTTTTTCCACTTGTCAAGTATTTGCCTGATGTATGCTACCTGCGTGCTAAGCACTTTGGAACTCTCTTCTCCTTTTATCACTACTCATCATTCTGCCGTGCTACCATTGTTTCCACTGCTCAGAGACTATGCATATATATCATTGACATTCCTTCTTCCATCCAGTTTGTATAGTTCCGTATATTCACCACACTCCCCAGAGGGCCGCGACCTGCACAGTGGCAGCCGCTAAAACCATACTTCCTTGCGGCAGTTTCTGGAGAAGACCAGCCACTGTGTTAAACTCCGCGCCTCTGGTGAGTAAAGCTACACCTGGTGAATTCTGGGTAAAACTCCTAGTGCCCGTGACAGGCTGCAGCAAGCTGGCTGGATGTTAAGCAACAGAGCAACAACACAAACACACGGCAATTCATAGCACATCTTGGAAACATTGCCACATATCAGGGGCAGAAAAGAAAAGTGGTGCAAGATGGAATTGTTCTTGGGACCTCCCACCCATATGTTGAAAAGCTTTAACAAACTCTTACAGAAACAGGAGGGTTAGCAGGCACAGTTTACAAGGCAAGCACTTCAGCAACAAGGAGTGCCATTTTTGTGTGTGCTTGGTTTGTTTGGGTCCCCACAAAACAAGCTAACAATGGGCTTAAGGCAGCTAAGATAGCAGCTGTTAATGAACTGTAAGACTGCAGCAGGAGGTTGGTAAACACACAGAAGTTTATATCACATTTAGGAAACATTGCCAGTGCCAAACAGCAATGTCAGGAAAGAAAAGTGGTGCAAGATGGAATTGTCCTTGGGCCCTCGCACCCACCCTTATGTTGGATCTTAAAAAAAAACTTGCATAGTTTAACAAACCAAGCACTTTAGCAACAAGGAGTGCCACTTTGTGGCTGAAATGCTTGATTTGTTTGGGCCCCCCACAAAACAAGCTAACAATTCGCTTAAGGCATCAAAGCTAAGAATGCTGTCAATAAACCCAACAGTGGCAAGATGTTGTTGTCATCATCTTCAGCCTCATCCACACCCTCATCAGTGTGTACTTCATCCTTTCACAATATTACTTCATCCCCGCTGGAATCCACCATTACAGGAGTCTCTGTAACAAAAATGTAAAAAACAAAAGTGTAAATAAAAAAGCATTACCTATTTAAAGAAAAGAAAAAACCCTCTCTAATAAAGGTGAAAATTTTACTGTAAAAAAACATGCCTTTTTACCCAAAATATTAATAAGCATTCCAGAATCAGCAAGCTCCCTTTTCTCAGCTAGATCCCAGCACCTGCAACCCACACTGTCATCATCCTTAGCCTCATCCTCACCCTCATCAGTGTGTACATCATCGTCACACAATACTAAATCATCCCCGCTGGAATCCACCATTACAGAAGTCTCTGTACTTTGATGTAATTGCCGGCAAAGGCCTTCCTCGTGGAATTTGTAGTTCATTTTGATGAACATCATCTTTTCCACATTTTGAGGAAGTAGACTCCTATGCCGATCGCTGACAAGGTTCCCGGCTGTGCTGAAAACTCTTTACTCTGGAGGGTGGGAGGGTTAGGTATTACAAAGCGAGTTTGTACATGGGTCTCCAAATTACTTTTTTTTCCTCCTAGTATGTAAAGGGACTGTCTGACATGTCTATTTTTGTGGTGTTGTTAAAATAATCCTCCGCCATTCTTTGCATGTTAGTTGGCGTTACGGCAGAGGTGCCACGATTTTTGGGCAATTTATTTAGACAAGACCAGATGTCAAAATGTTCTGCTGATTCATCTGCATCATCCCTGAGTCTCTTGGAAAAGCTCAGTTTTTTTCCTAGCAGCTGTAGTCTGAGAAACTGAAGGAGGAGACGTTGTCATGTCATGTACCACTTGAGCTGTCAACTTGCTCACCAGGAGCTCATTGCATCTCTTGTGATCTGGGGCAGTTGGAAAGAAAGAGAAGACTTAGCTCTTAAATCTAGGATCAAGCATAGTCAGCAAAATGTAGTGATCTGATTTCAAGATGTTGATAACTCTTCGATCCTGGGCGAAGCGAATAAAGTACTTTATCTACAAGTCCGACATACTTGTTTCATCTCCTCCTTCAATTTCTCAAGCTACTTTTCCAAAAGTCTAATTAAGGGAATCACTTTGCTCAAGCTAGTAGTGTCTGAACTCACTTCACAAGTGACTACTTCGAATGTTTTCAGCACCTTGCACAACACGAAAAGTATTCTCCACTGCGCTGGGCTAAGGTACATGTCCCCACAAATTATATTCTTCTTGCAGCTGCTGCAATCTCTACATGCAGTTGCAGAATGCCGAAAATGACCCAAATTATTTCAGGACATAGACAGCATGTCCTGCATGGCATTGTCTACAAATGTCTACCACCCCTCCTGTTTCTGTATGAGCAATGGCACAAAGCAATGTCACTGGAGACTTCTAAGAACACTGCCACCCCTCATGTTTCTGTATGAGCATGGCACAGAGCAATGTCACTGGAGAGCGACAAGGACTCTGCCATCTCACTTGTTTCTGTATGAGCAATGATACAGAGCAATGTCACTGGTGACTTATAAGAAGATCACTGCCACCCCTCCCGTTTCTGTATAAGCAAAGGCACAGACCATTGTCATTGGATACTTATAATAACACTACTACCCCTCCTGTTCTGTATGAGCAATGGCACAGAGCAATGTCACTGGAGAGAACACTGAAAAGAAGAACACTGCCTTCCCTCCTGTTTCAGAGTGATCTATGACTCAGTACAATGACTCTGGAGACTGCCAAGAACACTACCACCCCTAATGTTTCTGTTTTAGCTATGACACTAGCCAACTGCACTGGAGACTACCGAGAGTGTGCAAAAGTACCGAACCAGCTCGTCTCAGTACTCGGGCCTGCAATGTTCAGGTGGCTTCGGTTTTCGGAAAACCGAGCCCGAGCATCTACACTGCAAGTGGGGGGTTTCTGGAAGCTTAGACAGCCTCCATTATCTTCCTGATACATCACCAGTAAATTCTTATGTTAATGCATTGCTACTTTTTCCCATGCCAATATGTCAGGCACCGTCCCCGCATTGCGATCAGGAAGTGGGGACGGCCTCCTGTCATTTCAGGCCGAGGGAGCTCTGTTGCAGAGAAGCAGTCTCCCCCGGCCGTCTGAAGTGCTGCTTAAGCAGGCGCAGTAGTGTGCCCGTTGCTAGGCAATGGGACGCTATTTTCAGAGCTCTTGGCAGCGATCTATGATGCCCTGACCGCCAACCAATTATGTCATGGGTCCCTATATTTAAACTTGACTCTGGCACCATTAGGGTACCAGAGTATCAGGTCTCTTCCCTGCCTCCAGCATTAGCATTTCTGCTTCTACTCTTCAGTATTTGATCCGGCCTGTTTGACTATTCTCCTCGTTTCCATTTTTGGTTGTTGTTCTCCTGGTTTGACTTCAGCGTTTCCTGACTATTTCCATGTATCCCTCGGCACAACATCTTCCTCTTGGTTTGACCCGGCTCGGCCTGACTACCCTCTACACTACTACACTGGTAACTGTCTTGGAGAACTGCTACCTGCGCATCCCTTGTAGCGAAGTTCAAACCTCCTTGCGGGGTTCCCTGGCAAAAAACAGGGGTGCATTAGACTCCGCGCCTCCCTGTACAGTAGAGCTAATACAAGGATGGATACCAGTAGCTCCATCCAGCTCACAGTCCTGACACAATATATGTCAGAATTCAGAACAAAACAGTAATAAAATCTATTGTGAGTTTTCCTTGTCAAATATTGTGTTCTTTTATACACTATTAAAAGGCCCAACACAATATGACTAATCCTATTGATTCACCAATTTTTTTCTGTGATATGTGCCGTCAAAAAGCAATGACGTGATCACACTGTCGCTGTGTGAGTATTCACAGGGGCTCCACTTGCAGACTCATTCACAGTAACATGGCGTTTCTTAAAAGAAAGTTAAACCTTTTCTTAATGGGTCAGTTCACTTAAAAAGGTGAGCACAAACGTGTGCTATGTACTTAATTACTTCTCATACAAGACTTGTGTATGTAATTACAGAGGACTTAATGCGATGGGATTAGAAATTACTATTATGTAGCACAAAAGTATTATATGCTAACAGCGGAAATGCGCCAGATAATCTCAGGTAAATGTCATTTTTTTATGTGTTAAAACCCATCATGTAAAGTGGATTATAAAATAACTCTTCTAATTTAATACTATAGCACACATGCAATGTACCATATTAACCATGTGTTTCTTCAACAATTCTCAATTTTTTCAATATAATTCTCCTGCTTTTACTTAGTTGTCTTCTCCTTACTAGTACCAATAGTATTTTGTGGCAAAGAGAAGGCGGCACAGATAAATTTACTATTTAAATTAAAGAATTGAATAACTACTTATGCAATGGGGGAGGGAATTATTAAATTAATATTAGGGGAGGTCCACGTGTGATAGTAATACACACATTGAACATATATTTTGATTTTTGAAAACCATGTATGTTTAATTTCCCCACAAGAAGTACGAAATGGTGACAGTAGGCATCTATGCAAATAGAGAGGTGCAAATGTACACTAAAACCATTGTGACAAGTGAGAAATTTGTATTTATTTGTCTAGCACAAGTTTGGCAATAGGGTCATTACACAGTAAGAAAGTTACATAGTTAGTAAGGTTGGAAAAAGTTCCTTAATTTCAAACTATACTTAAACTGGATACATGCAACAGAATTTTTCGACCAATTTGTTACCTACAACGATTTTACCAATGACTGGAAAAAAAAGTCCCAATCAGCATGTCGATTCATGCATACACACACTATACATGCTTTGGAACGATCCTCGCTCATCGCTGGAGTGTACACACTAATACAATATCCTTTGATTGACCCAATACTCGGCTGAAAACACTGCAGTGTGTATCCAGCCTTATATGAAGCTGTGATGATCCAGAGGAAGTCAAAACGAAAGCCCAGCGAAGCAGTGGCCAATTTAGCATAGCAGTGAGACAAAATTATTTTCTGACTCCACATATGGCAAATGGAAAATTAATTCAACCAAGCCAATAAGGCATTCTAATAATTATAGCTGAAGACATCCTTTCTCGTAAGAAAGATATTCAGTTTATCTTTAAATCCATATAATGAATCACTATAAGTAGGTTAATTGGCTTCTGAAAAATTGAACCCTAGTGTGTGTTTGAGTGGTAGGGTATTTAGACTGTAAGCTCTACTGGGGACTAATGTGAATAATTCAAAATTCTCTGGAAAGCTGCACAATATGGTGGTGCCACATCAATATATCCTAATAATAACAAATATACTGTATGTGCTAAAATGTGTCCCTAAGAAAGCAAAAATCATCCCAAGGGAGCCTTACTGGATACCCTATTTCCTGAGTCCCTTTTTCTGGTGTGCTTATATTCCTAGCCCAAAGCAATATGTCGTGGTGCTTAGTGATTCTAACCCCACAGGAAGCCACCAACAGGTTTGGATTCTCCCCCTCTGCATTATATACTAAAGGCTTAACTCAAGGAGGGGATCAAGCCCTCCCTACCATAAACTATTCACAGACTGTTCTCCACAAATCCTAATCTATTGTGTGGAAGCCTAAACTCACCCAAGTTCAGCAGGGATCCCAGGGAGAAAATTGCTTTATATTTATGTAAGTGATTCAGTAACTTATATATCATTAACACGTGTGGTGGTGTTTAGACTAACCATTAACAAACACACGGTGCTTTGTGATATTTCTGGGTATAGAACTTGTGATTGGGAGTTCAATTACTAACCCAGTATTTAGCCACGTTTTGTCTCTTTACTACCTTGTACCATCGTTTGGAGAACATCATAAGAAATAAACAAAGTCCTCCGATGGAGTATCTGTCTTGATAAGAAGCATTAAGGAATTTCACTGCTTGATAGACAATTACAAAGCAGTTGACTTTGTGATGGACATTATGGACTATATTTGTTCCTCTTTTTTTCTGTTGTAATTGCACTATGCGCCTTATGTACTTTTTAGATTTCATAATTATGTTTAAATGAAGTGGCATTTGTTGATGTATTTAGGCTGCTATATTGCAGGGAGCGCTATTTTGGATTATCATTTTTTATCTATTAGACTACAGCATCAAGATAGACTATTTCCCTACTGCCTATTTACTCTCACTCATCATATTCCCAAATAGAACTCACTAATCACCTAGACATTACCAGTCATGCTGGGTTTGTATATGCACAATAACTGGAGGGCAACAGTTTGCATAATACTGGTCTGATTATTCTGGCTACAAAATGCACCCCAATAAAATGGCAGGGTTTGGTTGGGTACAAGCGTCTCTCCCTTCATGAGCAGAGCAGCTTGATTTGGGACATTCTTCCATATTCTCCCTGGAATTGAAATAAAAGTCATGTAGACAGTCCCCCAAAAGTGGAACTGTTCCAACAGATGGCAGACTGAGTTGCTCTCTCCTACCTGTTCTTGCAGTTTTGACTGCCTACTGCTGGTATCTTAAACACAGTTGTGCTTGGATGGATCTTAGAATGTTTGGGCCCTACTTGAAAAAGAGATGGGTATTATTCACCTTCTGGAAATATGAGCTATAAATAAACAATCTAGGCCTTCCTCCAGCTAACCAGCTTTTGACATCCGCCAATATGCTCCAACATTAACATTAGCACACAGTTAATCGAGATACTCTGATTTCCCCAAATTAAATTAATAACCAATCCCCACATAAAATAAATGTCCACTGCAACAACCCCAGCATAACAATAGAACCATCGCCACATAACATTTTTTTGTAAATTCTTTTTACTGTATAAAATTCAAGCAAAACCATAGAAGTTTAGAATATACAGACCATCCAACAAGCCTCTATACAATGGCACAAACAGTTGACATCATTAGTTTACCATTCTAAAAAATAAATCATTCTGATATTCACAACTATCACAATAACAAAAGGAACGGAAAAGGTAACAAGAATAAAGGATCTAAGCCTTTATTTATAAGTTTCGTAGTGGTTCTTTTCTTTGCTGAGAGAAAATTTGGTTGCTTAAAAGGATAATGTGGTGGGGGAGGTATAAGGAAGAGTGAATAGGTGAAGAACAAGTTTACGCCATACATTTGTCAAATTGTCGGAGCATGTACCACTCAGTTGACTCAAACAGCTTCATGACATTAGTTTGTACAGTTACATCTAGAGAGTCAAAGTATATTCCACATTTTTTATGGAATGTCACCACTCTTTTTTCAATTTAGCGGAGGGTGACCCTCCAATCTAGGTATAGGATATCAAGCAGAGCAACTTTTAATGTGCCTAGAAGCAGTGGGACTGGGGATGTCCATTGCTTTAATATTAACTGCTTAGCTATTATCACAATAACTATTAAGACAGGAAATATCATTGAGATGTTAGGATAACAGTGCATTCATGCAATGGTTGAAGCAAAAAGAAGGGCTGTCAGATTTTTGGTTACCTCCACATAATATTAATATTCCTCAAAACACTTACCTATCCTTGAAAGCTAAGGGAGGCAGAGAGAACAGAAGAGATGATGGGTGAAGAGGAGAAGTGGAGACTCGAGGAGAGGGGCAGTCCCACTCACTCCCACACCCACAGAATCTGGAGCCTCACTCTGACTCAGTGAAAGCCTCAATTTAATAATAACTACAAAAATGGACAATCCGGACCGATTGCAGTGTAGGAGGACGAGGCTGATTTTCAGAGCTCTTGGATGTCTCTGCTAGGGCTGCTGTTCCAGCATGCACTTTTGGAAGGCATCGCCCAGTTCAGTCCCCCCCTCCCTTTGTTCTGGAATGAAACATATGGAAACATCTGTTTAGAAATCCTGCACCTCATAGGAAAAAAAATAGATTATTTTGGAATGTGTTTATCATTTATTACATATTTCTGTTATTTGTATATTTATTCCAGCCATGTTGCAATAATTTTGATATAAAGCAGTGCATAAATATAAGTAATAGTGTTATACCAATAACTAAACATCATTTCTTTAGAAAAGCGGGTTGACATTGGATGAACAGAAATGACACTAGATGGGTGTGGGGCCAGGGGCGATCCGGGCTGTGCAGGGCTCTCTTTTAAAAAAAAAATAAAAAAATCTCAGGTTAAATTATTATGGTTACAACAAACTTCAAGGACAGCTGCTACAGGTTAACAATTTATAGAGACTAGCTGTATAATTATAATGTAGTTTTTAACAACCATGTAACTGTTGCCTTCAAACACCTATATTTATTTGGTTTTCAATGTTACATTAACTTTTTCCAATATTACATTAACTTTGGAATACAGAATATAAAAATAAAAAAAGACAATCCCAATCAAACAAGAGGTCAATAAACTATGGTGCAAAGTGCAAATAAAAAACAGAAGCAATAAAACATTGCATATATATTTTTTGCATATAAAACAAATGGTCAATAAAACACCTAACTGAAAAATACAAACAGAAAAAAATCAATTAATAAAAATGCAAATAAAAGGGCCAAAATAAACAATTTTAAAATAACACAAAATAATGGTTAATTTTAAAAAGGTTCCTTGGATAAAGTTACTTGGAAGACTGGCCTTTTGCTTCACTGGTGGCCTTTCCTAATGGTCATTGGTCTCTCTGGGGTTCTGAGCTGTCCTGCTCTGAATCTGATGGGGTACCTGCTTCAGGTCAGCAAGATAGGGTAATGAGGGGAAAGTGGCAGAATTGTTCTGCCCTCTGACCATCCTATGTACAATGTAGGGGGGGTAAATGTATTATGCTCTGATTTCTGTAACTCGTCGATATTGCCCTAAAAGACATTGCAGTTTTAAATTTAGCAGTCAAACTCACTAATATTGGTGAGTTGCAGAAATCGGAGCATAATACATTTACCCCCATGTCTCATGTAGAATTGGGTGTGTGATAGAGTTGCTCGGGCTCAGTTCTCTGAGAACCGAGCCCACCCGAACCTCGCTGATCCAAGTACTGAGCTGAGCCGGATTGGTACTTTAGCGTGCGCCTAGAAGTGAAAAAACGAGGCAAAAACGTCAATGTTGCGTCGTCGGATCTCACAAGTTTTGGATTCTTTAAGTACCGCCCTCCATGGCGATCTAATGTCACTTCACAGAGAGACACAAAAGGGGTAGCACGGTTCTTGGCAGTCTCTAGTGCAGTTGGGCAGCATCAAATCTAAAACAGAAAGAGGGGGGGTGTCAGTTTTCTTAAAAGACTCCAGTGACATACTACTGAGTTATAGTTCACACAGAAACAGGAGAGGTCCATTGTTCCATTGCTAATTGTAATAGAAATGATAGGGCTGTCAGTGTTCTTCAAAATCTGCAGTCACATTGTACTGTGTTATTATAGCTCACACAGATACAGGAGAGGTCCCAGTTCTGTTGCCAGTCTACAGTCTATGTGGCATTGCTCCATTGCCAATTGTCAGTCTCTAGTGTGAGCAGCATCATAGGTAGAAAAGAAAGAGGAGAGGTAGCAGTGTTCTCCAGTGACATTCAGAAAAGCTCCATTGCTAAAATAGAAATAATAGGTCTGGCAGGCTTGGTCTTCTAAATCTGCAGTCACATTGTACTGTGTTATATAGGTAACATACAAAGATGAGAGCTCCATTGTTCCATTGCTAATTGTCATTGATGAAATACAATAATAGGTCTGGCAGGCTTGGTCTTTTAAATCTGCAGTCACATTGTACTGTGGTGTCAAAATGGATTCACAGCAGTACACAGAAGACCAGGAGCACCAAGCAGCTGCTGGCACCAGTCATAATGACAGTAATATCTATATGTCTTGTCTTCTGCAAAAGCCTATGTTAAATTGCATAGTGATTTTAAATCAGGGAAACAAAAATGTAAAAAACAATTTTTACCTTGGTAAAGAAAAAAAGACCTGTAATCCAGGCAGATAAATATAAAATTGCCAACATGACATTCTACATACGCAGTGCAAGGAAAGAATCAGGCCTTCGCCTTTCTCTATGAGTGCTAGTTCTGCACCTGTCACTGAGGCATCTTCTTGTAAGTCAGTCATGATCAAGCATGACCTTGTTATTCTGACTTAAAAAGTGATGCCCAAATACTTTTACGTGTAAAAGTTGAGCTGGAAGAAAACAGTAAGGCATTAGAAGAAAATGTATGTTCAGATTCAGAAATGACACAAATCCCTGAGAAGAGTCTAATCACGAGTGCAATGTGTAAGCCTGACCTTTCTGATACTGTACCCATAAAGAAGCCTCCTTTCAGCATTTCTGCAGATGTGTGGATGAGCAGCCCAAGTGTAGCCAATGATACACAAATTGAGTATCCCACTTTGGAATTGCAACAGGATGAGGGGGATATTTGTGTAGCTGATATCGGCACTAATGAGAATGTTGATGAGGATGGTGTTGTTTGTGTAAGTCCTGCAGCAGTGGAAGCAATTCTTGCACATGATAAGAAGAAAGCCATTGTCATACCTGCGCATAAGGCCAAAAAATTAACCTCTTATGTGTAGAATTATTTTTTCAATAATTCCTGGCAACAGTTGTCTAGCCATTTGTAGCGTTGTAAAGCCAAAGTCAGAAGAGGTAGGGACCTTAACCATCTAGGAACCTCATCCATTGACTGGAAATGACAGGAAATTAGTGTTATTGAGATTAATAATAATGTAGGAACAAAAAAAGAGCATAATTATGTGATTTTAGCATATTTTAGCTATTCTGCTAAAAAATACAGATTCAAAACCAAAACCAATTTGAAATTTGTAAGTGGAGGTATGTAAGTGAATGGAATTTGATAGTTTTATAATCAAATTAAGGGGAAAAGTGACTGTATGGCTTACCACTGCATACCAGCCTACTTCAACCACTGATCATTATGCACGAATAGAAACAGTAGTTATACTGTGTATTATATGTAGGGTGTAGAACAAATCTACACATTTTATTTTTATACTTACATTGCTGCATTTCTTATGATAAATTAACTAAATAAGTTTTACAATGGTCATTTCTTAATAAGCCTTGCACCACATAGCATAAATATGATTTTTCTATATGTATGTCATTTTTATTAAACAGTATAACAGTGGTGGGCTGTCGGTGCATCCTTTCTGACCAGAGTAATCCTCTCACTTTGGTCCCCTTTCTTTAGAGACATGTGAGAACACAGTGAGATATTAGGGAGAGGTATGGTAACACAAGGATTGAGATACATAGTTGAAAGGTTGGAGACATGATGAGGATAGCCTTTGTATCAATTCTTATCTAATATATATAAGCCTAGTAGCGTGTGTTAGTCTGTGTGTGAAAAAAAAAAAACCAGGCTGCAGCGCCACCTGCTGGGCGGAGTTATACACTGACCTACTAAATTCTTAGTGTGTGTGGGAAAAAAACTCAGAAAGGGCTGAAATTTGGTATACTAAGATGTTTTTAATTTGTTAATTTAATTTGTTAATTGTTAAAAGTGTTTATAAAGATTTTAAAAAAATATATATATATTTCTTGAAGGAGAAGTGACAGTTGGGAGTGGTTGGTGGTTGCCGGGGGTGGGAGTGGTTGGTGGTTTCCGGGGGTGACAGGGAGAGAGGAGTGTGATACTCAGGACCGCTGAGAGAGATCCCTGTGTCTGGATAGACATCTGGATAGATGTGACGAAAAAGATGAAGGATGAGGTGATGGAAAAGAATGATGAGGTGGTGACATGTAAAAAAAACAACGTTAAAAAAGGGCGCTTGCATCGGGAAGTAACGCTCTTCCCCTGAGGAGGCCTGGGCTATGGCCCAAATGCATGACAAGAACCTTTTTAACACCTTAAGTAGCTTGATTTGACTAGAATGCATGAGTATCATGCACGGATTAACTTGTTTTTTATATTATGCTACATAGTGTATAACGTAATTTTCCACTATCAAAACCCCTAAAGCTTCTGGAGACCTAGGCGTCCCTAGCCATTCTCTTCAAATTTCCCACTTCAACCACTGTCTCTACTCTATCTCTATAAATTTTCTAGGCTATCATGATACATACACACTTACTACTGATGTGATCCTGGCACATATGCTGACTGAACATATGCAAGTACATGTGTTATTTCAAATGCTGCTTATTTTTGGGGCACAAATGTGTACAACTGTACATGGGACCCTGTATGTCTGCATTCTGCAGCCACTGGCCATCATGTATGCAAAAAGCCACTGCCCAACACAGTCAGATGCACTGTTTCTTTATCTGAATCTCCCGCTCTATGGCAGGACTAACCTCCCATCCTTTGTACCTACTGGCCTTGCCATCAACATACACTTAGCTTGTTGCTGGGCATGAGCTGCTCACTCTCAACTACTGTATATAGTGACCAGTAATAGAAATACAAAAATTAAAAAACCTATGTGGGCCCATAGCAAGGGATTAACATAATTTTTAATGAGGGACACTTTTAATGCGGCATCACTCCATTAGTAACCACATGTTCCTTCATCATCATGAAACCCTCATCAACATCCTCATCTTCATATCATCATCACCATTATCACCATTTATTTATATAGCGCCACTGATTCCGCAGCTCTGTACAGAGAACTCATTCACATCAGTTCCTGCCCCATTGGAGCTTACAGTCTAAATTCCCTAACATACAACAACACAGACAGACAGAGACAGGCAGACAGACCAGGGTCAATTTTGATAGCAGCCAATTAACCTACCAGTATGTTTTTGGAGTGTGGGAGAAAACCGGAGCACCCAGAGGAAACCCACTGTCACTCACCGGACTGTGAGTGCCATTTCCCGTGTGTTCAGGAACCGTGGCCGTCCGCCATCCTGAGGGTCTGCGCATGTGCAGCCCTTATCAAACCTTCAGTACCTGTTGCTTTTAATTGATTGGATGATCAGGCAACCCTCCCTATTTAAACCACCTGTGATCATTACCTGGTTGACTGATCTTGGAGTCTCATTCCCCATGAGCCTCTGAAGGTGTTCCTGTGTTTCCTTGTGTATTCAGCTCCTGCTGATTCCTGTTTACTGCTATTGTGGTTTCCAGACCACTTCAACTCTCCTGTGTTCATCGTGCCTGCACTCAGCTGATTCCTATCTGCTACTACTACCAGACTCCAGTTCGTTTCAACTCTCCTGTGTTCATCGTGCCTGCACTCAGCTGATTCCTATCTGCTACTACTACCGGACTCCAGTTCGTCTCAACTCTCCTATGTTCAGCGTGTCTGCTCTCCGCTGCCTCCATTACTACTACAGAGTTCTAGATCGTCTCAACTCTCCTGTGTTTATCGTGTCAGCTCTCCGCTGCCTCCGTTACTACTACAGGGTTCCAGACCGCCTCTACTCTCCCGTGTTCAGCGTGCCTTCTCTCCGCTGCCTCCACCACTACTACTGGATACCAGACAGCCTCAACTCTCCCGTGTTCATCATGTTTCCAGTTTCACTTACTACTGCTTCCTGAGTATTGCTTTGTTGATTCTGGATTACCTGCCGTGCGCTGCACAAACCTGATTACCGCTTCTACCCTCCAGTGGTCTCTCCTCCTGCCGGCCTTCAGCCGTTCAGGTATCCCTGCACGTCTCTCTGACAGCCTGCTCTCCTGAACCGCGGTATGCATACTTTCCATTGACTTTGCTTTTGTATTGCATATCCATCTAGACTGAGTTGTGTTGTTCTCCGGAGCCTCCTATCCTCTGAAGCTATTGTTACCATTGACTTTGTTTCCTATTGCCTGGATAGCTATTGTGACTTTGTATACTTCAAGCAGTCAGTTATTGTTGTATTGTGGATATCATCGTGGGATCAAGTTCTGTGTGCCCCGTGTTTACTCTGCTTTACATTCATCTCCTCGTGCCCCTCCTCACATATATATAGCAGTGGTACAACTTGCTATACGCAGACCACTGACTTCCCCGTTACCTACTTTCACCTGGACTCCATTCCTTCACTATAGACAGCGGTACAACTTGCTATACGCAGACCGCTGACTCTCACTACCTCCTCGCTACTCCTGGACATTCCTCCTCACTATAGCAGTGCTACAACTTGCTATATGCAGACCACTGACTCTCCTCATGTTTACTTGTCCATCTGGTTCCTCGTGTACATACATCTACTCATTACCAGTTGCCGCTAGTCATAGACTTTCCTTGAGCATTCTCTCACCATCTGCTGATTCTCCTGTTCCGTTGTCACCCTGCTACCAGAGAACCATAGTACCAGCTATATTACTTTGGTAAGTCCATCATCTGGTGATATCCTGGGCAAAGACTCCTAGTGCCCGTGACACCCACGCAAATACGGGAAGAACATACAAACTCCACACAGATAAGGCCATGGCCGGGAATTGAACTCATGACCCCAGCGCTGTGAGGCAGAAGTGCTAACCACTTAACCTTGCTGCCAAAAATCCCCCAAAATATCCCCCAAAAAAATTACTCTTATATCCTTCCATTGTCATTCAATCCCTCATAATGTTCTCCCCATTGATCCCCAATATAATATCATATGCTTAATACTCATCCGCTCATTATGTCTCTCCATATTATCATGTTGTGCTCCATATCATGCCCCTCAAATCATTAATCTCCTCATTATCACATTATTATTCCCTGCAAACTACATCTTTACCTCCCCCTGTCATATCCTCCTCCTCAACACTACATTCCCTCTGTTATCTTCCTTCCTCTTTCCTGTTCCCTACACTCACTTGGACAACCACCTATGCCATGTCTGCCCTCTGCATTTTCTTGTCACAGAGAAAGTGACACAGATCTGTACAAATCACTACTTCTGTGTCTAAGTTTGCATTTGGAACCCTACAATGCTGGGCCCGTCTGCGGCATTATTATGCTGGAAATAGCTTGCAGTGTTGGTGCCAAGTGGCATGAAACTCATAAAGCTTACTGCTATGTGACCCGACATTGCATCTTCTCCTCCCACACCTCCAAGATAATACAGCATGGAAAGAGAGTAGTACGTGGAAGGAGCAGTTGGGGTAGAATGGGTGTCTCAGCTGCTAGGCCCAGTAGCAGTTGCTACCCCAGCATTTTGCTCCCAAGTGCAGCGCAAGTGCCGACAGAGATTGAGGATTCGAAAATGCACTTGTCGTTCACTCTGTTAAAAGGACTGCCTGCATCTGCGCCAGAAATACTAGGGTAACAACTGCTATTGTTTTTTTTTTTTTTATCACATATCATCTGTTGTCACATATATCACATATCCTCTGTTGTCACATACCCCCTGTTGGGCCTGTTGGCACATATCCCCTGTAAAGATAAATTGTTTCTACCTGTTGTATTATGCTCTGTTGACCTCCGTCTGGGACTGGGTGGAAGTTGGTACATCACAAGTCACACATAGCCTCTGCAGGTGCAGCCCTCACCCCACTCAGAATCAGGCAACCTCACGATTGGCTCCCTGCTGCTCTCATATGACGGGACCATCCCTGGCAATCAGGGAAGCTGCCAGCAGGCAGTCCACATCACCACCCCGCTCATCGCCCCAAACCCCCCTCCCTGTGCCTGGTGCCCTCACACACACACATACACAAAAATTCCATCCTGGCTGTCCTTACCCTCATTCTGTGGAGAGGCCTGGGGCTGCAGTCCCATCAGGCCCATTGTTCCATTGTTATTCTGGCCCTGCTTCTATAGCACACGCAATCTATTTTCCTGGGGCTACAGTGAGGGGCCATTTCTGGACTACCAACTATCATTGGGTTGTATGCAGCTTTAAGTGTATCATAGCCCAGATCCCATAAGTAACAGGTGATATATAAATTCTAGATATACAGTACAGTGCAGCTGACAATAGCAAGGCATTTCACAGCATAGGTACCTATTACAAGGCAAATCAACATCCAATATACACTGACCTACAATGTACTAGTCTTACAGCTGTAGCTACAAGGGTGAGGCGGGGATTTTCAGGAAGTAGTACTGTTACTCCTGCAAGTGTGAATGGCACTGTAGCTGTTAGCATTACCTTACCTGCTATTGGACTAGTGACAGTGCTTTGCATATGTGTTAAAAAAAATTGACAGCAAGGAAGCAGCTGTCATCAAGGAAACCAATAATTCAGCAAGGCAAACTCCTTTTCGTAATTTATACTATGAAGTAGACTTGAGCAAAGTGAATAAAACTATGACTCAAAATATTCACCTCATTTCCCATCTGCCCCAAAATTTTGCATGTTTTGCCAGCAGTAGTTTCCAGTAATTAATTGAACATTGTTGTCTCAGTGTAATTTTTGTTTCTCTTTCTGTGCTGCCGGAGAGGATGTCTACAGAAGAGGCATGTGCATCATACTGTGAGGCAGGAACCAGTGAGCAGTTGTGGCCCCATGCGATGGCGCACACAGCAAAAAATAGGGGTATAGTGTTTATAAAGAGTCAGGCTTCCTGCCCTAGCAGGTGTAGCCATCTTTAGTAAGCTAGGAGTTTAAAAAAGTCTTTTTTTTATTAATCGAGATGGCCTGGCTCCCAAAGTTATTTAAGTTTGCACTGCACCATCAATAGTGGACACTCCACACCACACATGTGTTTAAATCCCTGAATATTCAGTAAGCCCCCTGGTTGCAGATGCCATACCCACGCCATAACCAGAGCAGAAGAGGAGTCAACGACGAGTGAAGTATCCTGCACCCGAGTAAGTGACCGAACAACACCAGGCCAGAGGCCAGCTCTATTTATAAACTATAAGTTCTGCGGAATGTAAATGTAGAGCATAATGGTCATATTGTGGAACAGCAAAGCAAAAGCGAAATTCCGTGAGCTCAGCACTAAAGGTTTGCACCTTTGCAAAGGGAGCCTGTTTCCTGTAAAATTAAATTTTTGCCACAATTCTACCATCTCATAAAAAGTGATAATAATCACTGTATATTGTGTCATTACAGTACACAGAGTTGGTTCATTTTATAATCATTTAATGGAAGCATTTGTAGACATGTGTTTTCACTAGACACAATAACAACATTATACTACCCTAGCAAAAACATGGCAAAGGTGAACCTAATAAAATCATCATCATCAGCTATTTATGTAGCGCCACTAATTCCGTAGTGCTGTACAGAGAATTCACTTACATCAGTCCCTGCCCCATTGGAGCTTACAGTCTAAATTCCCTAACATACACACACACACAGACACAGAGTGATAGTCTAGGGTCAATTTCATAGCAGCCAATTAACCTACTATGTTTTTGGAATGTGGTAGGAAACCGAAGCACCTGTAATAAACCCATGCAAACATGAGTAAAACATACAAACTCCACACAGATAAGGCCATGGTTGGGATTCAAACTCGTGACCCTAGTGCTGAGAGGCAGAAGTGCTAACCACTAAGCCACCGTGCTACCCCTACCATGACAAAAGTAGTATTACCATTCTCATTTTTAGGGGGTAGAAATAGGTTCATCTACTAAGGTAATATCTTTTCATTGCGGTGAAGTAATATCATCAAAGAAATAAAAAGTGCCAGTGACATATATAAAGAAAACTATTTCAAATTTCAAGGTGTTTGCGAAAAAGAATGTTTTTTTTGTAAACATGTTTCTGGTAGTATACAATAGAAGTAATAAACAATGGCGCTCACAACAGTATTGTATAGGTATATAGATACAAGTCCACATAAACACCTCTTCCACGTATGGAGGCAGCCTTCCTTAGAAATGGTTGGTAAGTCCAAGATAAAAGAGTGTATAAAGTACAGGATACGGTGCAATATGGTGCGTTACCAGGGGTATGAAACCCAAGTTCAGTGGAAAAATGTTATAGTTCAAGATAGTTCAATACTTCAATTTTCCTGGACGATCCTTAAGGACCATAGGTATTAGTCCAGTTGGTAAGCATTAAAAGACAGAAAAACAGGTATGAGATCAGTGTGTTAGTGATAGCCCATAACCCTAATGAATACACACCACAAGGAATAAAGGTTGCTTATCTGCATATATCTTGTCCAGAGACTGGAACACAGCTGATGAACGGCTGTTCTCTCAATGATATATAATCAGCATTCTCTCCAAGGAGGTAGTATAATCAGCAAAACTGCATGCCTGCTCTCCAGCAATACATCAGCAGCATGCTGTAAACACCATAACTCTCCTCCACACAGTGGATAGGGAAAAAAGAATAATGCACTATATGGTGTAGTATTTCAAAGAAACCAGCATTTAATAAGAAGTAACATATAAAATGCACACTCACATTGAGTAGTTAAAACATAAGCTTATCTGTAATTAAGGTAACAGATGTTTCTGGTAGTCATCATATTTCTGTGCACTTTTGAAAGATAAAGCACCAAGTCATGTTGTCGGACACAAATGCAATATTTTTTGTTGCTATCCATTTCTGTTATTGTCAGTGATAATCCTCAACTGTAAGGTGTCATATAATCATTCTACAGACACACTCTTTTTAAGGACAAACAACAGAATGAAAGAGGACACTTTAGTAAGGGACTCACAGGTCTGCGAAACAAAAGAACAATATGAACTTGGCAATAGGATTAGTTTCTACAGATTCACTCCATACCAAACGTTTCATTTTAAAAAAAAAATCTAAATTAATTTAAACTATAATTACTAGTTTCCGTAACCAAAAATTTAATTTTCCATTGAGGAGACCAATTATACTTTATTTGTGTGTTTTAAATGACTCAAGCTTGTGTAAGAATCATTCTGTCCAGAGCATCTCTCATTACCTTTCAGTTCAGTTCCCGTGTCCAATTCTATTCATATGTATAAAGTTTACATCGCCATTTCCTTTCTGCCAAACATTCCCCCTTCATAAGTCGGGTGGCTGATACAGTGTAGTCATGCTGTCTGCTGCATAATTTGGCCCTAAACCAAAGTATACCCCTAACACCAGCAGTAGATAGTAATGAAGCAGGTGAGCTCAATCCATCAGCTGATGTGGATAATACAGAGGGGGGGGGGGGGGGGGGTTGGGGGCAGGTCAGAGAAGTGGTCATCCAGACCTATTTTTCAGGTGAGTATGGTTTTTAAGTAAATGTAGTTGTTTAGTAATTAACCAGTAACCTTGTTTTTTTTATTTTTATCTATTATTGTAGACTCAGCATCATAATCAACATCATAAGCACAGTACTATGTTTGAAAAACCTCTAACCTCAATTAAAGTGTATCTGCATGTGTTTGGAAATCAGAATTTAAATATAATTGTAAGATAAAAACAATATTGCAAGTTTACCCAGATTGTTCATCTAAACATCTTAAGGTCAATCACTTTTGCTAATACCAGTGTGCATAAAGTAAATATTTACTTTCTACCTAAATATCTGATAACATAAACAACACAGGGCCTTATTTAGAGTCGGATGCAATGTGCGTCTAAGACTTACATGAAAGAGTAGAAGTGGGAGTGTGCCGCAGCTTGGTAAGGTGTTACAAGTGGCATGCAACCCCAGTTGCGTCCCACTCATAATACAAAGCTGTCACCAGTTCCTGCAGCTAGCTAACTACTTGCGCCACCTAATTCCTGCTGCACTTTTTCAGTCTTTTTTTGATGTGTGTGTTCCGCCTACGTCTTGATCCAACTAGGGTAGTTTTTGCTGGTAGATGCCCATAGTACCTGAATTATTCACGGTCATGCCTACATAACGCCATGTTCCACCCATTCCATCGTACTGAGACACAAGCTGTTGCAGTATACACTTGTGTCTGAAAAGCAGACAGAACTGCATCGAACTGTTGGCCCAGCTTGTGGATGCCCGTTTTCCACCACTGATACTCTGACTGCTACACACTGGAGTAACGTGCAATGATCTGCTTGTTGTAGTGCTGATGCTGCTGTCAAGTGAGGCAACAGTAGGTGTGACAATAATTGCCCAAAGACAGCCACTAAATTGTCTAAATGTTCTCTAAGGCCCCAGCGAGATTATTTAGTCCAGTGTTCATTTGGAATAAGGTTGCATCTATCCTTTCCAAAGAGGTACACATCCTCTGTTGTGTGTAGCGCACAAACATTTGAACTCCTTTGTAAGCTGGCACTGTATACCCCTCATGGAGTCCTGATGGAGTGCCACTAAATACACTTGTACCTCGCTAAATTGTTGAGTTGATTTTGCCAAATTAGGTACAGATGCTGGTTGAGCTTGGCTGGGTGTGGAAGTTGGTGGACTGGTTGTTGGTGCACGCCACACACACTGCTCAACTTCTAGGACGTTAGATACAGTTTCCAATGTTTTATAATCCTCACTTTCAACATCTGGTGCCTCTGCTTGTGCTGTGTCCACATTGCCTCCCACATTGCAACTTGTAATTGTCCTTAGTAAATGGAAGATAAAAAATGAATAAACATCACCAGGACAAAAGAAGTTACAGGTGTTTTTGCTTACAGGCAAATGTGAAATGCCAGTGATTTTTTCCTCCCACTACAACATAGATGGATTGGCCTTCTAAGGAGTTATCATCCTCCTGTCTACTGACTGCTGGTGCCGTCTGTGTTTGTGACATGTTTGATATTAATATATTTTGAGTGAGCAAAATGACATTGTAAAATACCAAAAAAAACAAACAAACCAAAAAGCCATTAAAACATTATTAAAACAAGGGCAGATAAAGCAAATAAGAAAAAAACAACAACAAATATCACTTGCAACAATACTTTACCAACAATTCCCACTCTCCTGTTCTTTCCACTATTCTCTCAATACTGAAACCTCTATCAACTCAAATAAGGATGTAGCCTGCTTTTTATAATGTTAATGTAAAGTCAAAATTGCGCGAGATTTGCATGTAAAACTTCCAACCAATCAGAAATGAGTATTAGTTTGAAAATGGTCATTTTAAAACTAAACACAGGCGATTTGAGAGTTTGTAAAACTGATTCCACTCGCTCGAGTTTGAAAGCAATTTCTGATTTGAGACTACAAATGGTTAATACATATGGCGACTTGGTGGCTCAAATTGCTGTGGTCTCTAGCGATTTGCGGCAATTTCAAATCGCTGCAAAAAACACGCCTTGATACATTTACCCCCAACTCTGAAACAGTTTGTGAAAGTGTCATTGATATAAAGCTCAGTCTAAAAACCTTTTAACAATTCACAATGTGGCGATTTCTCCTAAGATTCTTTCTCCACTCCCTCTTTTTTTCTCTTCATGTATCCAAGATTTGCTTTTATTGAAAAAACATTTCTATAAAGAGTAAACTACAAAACTAGATTTAGCATGAGATAACCTAAACAAACATTTCATTGAAACTGTGGTCTAACCTATGTTGCACAAGATTTGTAAAAGTATAGTGTATGCTTCATTGCAAACTGTCAATTTTTGATTTATTGAGGCAAAAGAAGAGCTTTACCTTCTAAAATTCAGACATATTCTTCCTGGAAGCAATGAGGGCAAGCAGCATATCTTTATCTTTTCTTTCCATAACCAATATGCAGCTAATGTATTACTTTTATTTTATTTTATTCATAAAGAAAAGGGTTGATGCAACAAATGACATGTTAAGTTAGGGAAATTCAGTTATACTTACCTTGGGGTGACTGATAGCTGCAATAGTTCCACACTGCCCTGTAGGACAGTGGCTGTCATAATTTCAACATTGCAAATGTCTGCACTTAATCTGCCAAAATGAACATGTTGGCAGGCTAAAGGCTGACACTAATCACATTGGCGACATTAAAAGAGGCAATCACACTAGCGACATTGTCAACCTTGCAGCACAATGGAAGAGCCGACATTTCCAATGTCGGAATTAGGTATCCTATCCCTGTGGGATGGGGAAGGCTAGTGTAGGCAGAGTACAGTAAGGGTATGTTCACATAACATCGAGTCAGGTAGACCTGAATGTAGACCTGGATGCAGATTCATATGCACCTGTCACTAGACGCTTGCAGTGTTGGAGGGCTGGTGCAACAAATATGATGACTATAAGCAGCACTAGCCAGCTCTCCTGAGTTTCAATTGATCTTTCTAGCTGATAGTAATTGTGAAAGAGAAAAGGCGCGCTTCTTTAAATTAATGAAATGTGTACAAGTGAATAAAATCATTTAAATCGGGAGCCAAGGACAAAGGATACCAATGTGCATGTGCAAACAAAAGAAAGTTGTTGTCCGGCACTCACAAACAAAAAATATATGAATCACTATGTGTCAGCATATACATAAAGGAGAATTTTGAGCACAATATAACTATATTGGGATTAAGCTCACCTGCAAACGTCAAGGCATTTCCTGTAGGTGAGTCCCTAAGCTAGTGATAAAAATTTATATTCAGGGTGTCACATTTAAAACTTTCCCTAAACCCTCCATCTTATAAAGCTGATAGTACTTGATTCATTAGTCTAAGTACCATAGTATAAGAATTTAGCATTGCTTAATTGATACTTCCATTTGGACTGCTATGGTAAAGAAGATTACCATTACATTTTTAAATGGAAAAACAACAGAATTTTTTTATTTAATTGAATTCCTATTTTATATTTAATAATATTTTAAATGGTAAATGAGACTTTCACATTTGTTAATAACATTATTCCACATAATATTTACTTTTGTGTATATGAAACTTCATTATATTATTATATTGTGTATATTTCATATTGTATATTTCACTTTTACTACTAACACTGTTAAGCCCCATCTCTATGGCATCTCTATGCTACCCCTACCCTTTTTCTATGCTTTTGTGAAGCATAAGTATACAAACTTGTTGCTGCTGTTATAAACCTGGCACATATGCACAGTATTGTACATCTTAAGATGCTACCGACTGAACATAGGCCCGTAAACACGCTTTTTCACGCATGTGTCTTTTTTTGTTTACGTTCAGAATGCAAATGTGTCCAACTTTAAAGAAGTCTTTTTGGTTTGTGTAGCAAAAATGTCTTTTAAGAATAAAAAAATAACAAACATAGGAATACATTGTAAACAGCTTTATATACTTTTTTAGTTTGAACCAATAATAAGATTTCCAAATCAATTCACTGAAGGTAGAACTATTGACCTAATGTCACAAATCATTCTATGAACTGAACTGTTGAAGTTCAACACATCTCTATTAGTAACAAATGAGCCAGTATATGTGAACACTAAAAGCAATATCAGATTGTCTGTTGTTACAACTGCACAGACATGAAGGTCAACACCAATTTATCACAACTCAATGTAGCAGATTGCAATACTGTGTATAATTGCTACCTTGCATTTGCAGAGCCCAATGTGCCTGTTGAAAGTAGTCCACAACACATTAGAATTTAAATAGGTTAGATGTGATATATATACGACATGAGCTTCCATGTCAATAAACAGCTACAGGAGATCGGTGGAAGAGATAGTAATGAGGAGACAATTCCAAGAGGAATGGATGCCGTGGCAAGCCGAATATAAAACCCTAGAAATGTTATTAGCACGGATTCACTAGAATTCAGATGTAATTAAGCAAATCACAGAATGTGATGTTAAGTAAGAGGATTTTACACTACACCTCATCAGTTTGTACATATTAACCAATATCCTAAGTATTTAATGCAATGTATCTTAAGAGGGTTCTCCTGTAAATGTAACTATTATGACAAATAACACGTATATACAATGTAATATCTTATAGAATCCAGTTTCTATCAGTATTTTACCTAGTATTTCTAGGTAATACTGGTTATTGGTTTACTGGCTAATTAGCGCTTGGACAAAGAATAAAAGACTGATTGTTTGTTGTGGGCGGAGAGACCGAAGCCAGTTAGTTGGCCAATGACTACGCAGAGGATGCATGTCTAGACAGAAACAGGGTTGCAGGAATTTATGTGTATATATATATATATATATATATATATATATATATATGGACCTAACTCTGTGTGTATGTGTGCATATATATATATATATATATATATATATATATATATATATATATAGATATATATCATTATACATATATATATCAATATACATATATATGTATATATGTGTGTGTATATATATATATATATATATATATATATATATATATATATATATGTATATACAAATATATGTATAAATATAAATATATATATATATTTATAAACATATACCTATAAAATATATAGGTATATACCTTACAGATTTCTAATAAATTGACAACGTTTTGTCTGTTATTACAGTAATATATTAAAATATGTTTAAATCCACAGATTATTACTATATGTGACTTTTTTCTTTTTTCGGTTACCAGTCTGTTTATTCAATCATTTCTTCTACTGTAGATTTTAAAAGTCAAAAACTACCATTCCTGTTTGACAGCACCTAATCTGCCTCCCACAGGATCATGTAGGAGATTACTGTCCCATAAAATGTGAACAAATAAGATTTAATTATAGACAATTTTACACGGCAGAGGCAAACAGAGATCATATTAATGGAATGCTTGCTTAAAACATTTGTAGGCTGTCTATCAGGAGTAATATTAAGCTTTTGTTTGTGCCTGAATGAAAAATGAGTACTATGAGATTGATTTTTTTATAAGCAGCAAAAATAGTTCACATATCATGAGTGTAATTTTCTTATCAGCGCCCAGAATGTTCATTAACCACTCACACGTGCTGTAATACTATACTATGTAAAAATAATCAAGGAGGGGCATGAAACACATTTGAAATTTTAGGAGACAGAATAGGGTCTGATTATAGCAGTTATGAATACGGCAGTTATTATTTTTTAAGCAACCACAAATATTGCCCATGATCATTTCAGACACCATACATAGCTTAGATAGGAGGAGGGATAACTGAGAATAGAAGTTAAATTGGAAAAACAATGGAATAATAAAAAAATTAAATAATTTTTCATTCTGTCATATATCTGGCCTGCAATGCTACTTACATAGACTTTCGAGATAATTGTTAAATAGGTTAGATGATAACAAGTAAAAATGCTTTCTATGTGCTTCTCATGGTAACTGACCAAATGTATGTTGTCCCTACCTAGCTATTTGCTTAACACTTCTACTTTGTCTATTCCACTAATATTCAATAATCCAGCCAGCTTGAATTGAATTCCTGATTAAACAGTTGTCTTCATCTTGTAGATTCGTACAAATCCATAAAGCTTCAGTGGATTCCTAACGGAGCAGAGGTATAACTTACTGTAGTCTACAGACTCAGATTGGCAATATGGTGAAAATTATAACAGACAGTAAAGTTGGGTCTGTCCACTACTCTAGTTCATACAGCTCAGTGACCATCTACTAATTTCATAAATGTTGGGTAACACAAATGACGTTATACACTCATGCAGGGCCAGGCTGGATAACTGCATTGCAAATGTGTGGGCTGTCACTCCCAGTATTCCATTCCCAGCATTTCAAAAGTAAACCTGGTGACTGCTACAAAAATGAAATACTTTGGCAGCAAGGCTCTGACAAATTTACTAATTTAATATAGAGCTTTATGCTGAGACTATCAACTGGCAGTTCACAGAATGTTGATTTTTTATATATATATATATATATATATATATATATATATATATATCTATAATATAAATGTCTAGTGGCGTGTGTTAGTCTGTCTGTGTGTGAAAAAAAAAAACCAAGCTGCAGCGCCACCTGCTGGGCAGAGTTATATATTTCTTGAAGGAGAAGTGACAGTTGGGAGTGGTTGGTGGTTGCCGGGGGTGACAGTGGGGAGTTTTTAACACCTTAAGTAGCTTGATTTGACTAGAATGCATAAGTATCATGCATGGGTTAACTGACCTACTAAATTCTTAGTGTGTGTGGAAAAAAAACCTCAAAAAGGGCTGAAATTTGGTATACTAACATTATTGACGAGTTGAGGGGTCAAACTCATTTTCGTGAGGTAATTTTACCTCATGAACACACATGTGTAGAGTGGCGGATCCAGGGGGGTGCGATCGGGGCAGTCGCCCCCCCCCCCTAGCAGGGGTTTGCTGCCGACGGCTGCACAGTATGTGCAAGTCCGTTTGGCAGTAACAGTGACAGTGTGCTGCCCGGCTGCTCTGATTGTGTTTTAAACACACTGTCCCTGCCTGTCACTGCCGAGCGGACCTGCATATACTGTGCAGCCCCCGGCAGCCTCAGAAGTCGGAAAGGGGCGCCCCGCCCTAACATCCCCCTGGGGAACAAACATTTTCTAGATCCGCCCCTGCATGTGTAGCGGCGTGTGTTAGTGTGTGTGTGTCTGTGGAAAAAACTATTTTCTCAGAAAGGGCTCATCCGAATGACCTGAAATTTGGTATACTGACATTATTTGACAAAAAAATGCATGAGTATCATGCACGGGTTAACTTGTATATATATATATATATATATATATATATATATACATACATTTTTGTATGTGTTTTTAATCTTTGAGTATTGCAAGGCTCTGGAGTTTTTCCAGGTGTTTCTGCCGCTATTATATGTATATGCTGGATTACTGCAGTGATAACAGGGCTATGATGTTATAAACAGTTTAGAACCAAGGCCGAAGTGTTTGCACTATGCATAACAATTCCTACTAAACCTCTGCAATGGTGTATCATCAACTAGTCTCAGAGCTAGACAGCATGAGCTGATTTCCACTATAACAGGGAAACCATGAGCCTGGAGTCAACCTGTCACAGTTAAAACCAGCCCCTGGCTGTTGGTGACTATTAATGTAATGTAAGGGCTACTTATGTAATTTTTCAGCCGGTGTGGGCTATTAATTTAATATGGGGTCGCTTTTTAATAAATGTGGGGTCTATTAAACAATGTGGGTTTTATGGTGCTAGTAATATACTGTAGTGGTGAATAAATGAATGTGGTGTCTCAATAATAAATAATTTAATGTTCAAGCTTATTGGGATAGGGAGGTCTAGAGTGTTCGCTCATTGTTCGGCTTTTCAGGAGATGACTGGAGTGACATCATCAGTAGGAGTCACTAGCCCTTTGTACAGTTCCTATCCACATAGAGCAGCAGAGATGGGAGCTGCTGTAAAAACCATAGCCTTCCTCCAATGAACAGAAGCACATATGATTGCCTTTCATTTACCCCTTGTCATATATGAGGGGGAGGGGGCAGGATTATTCTTGCAGTACACTAAGCCTGCTAGATTCACAAAACAGTACTGCCTTCATATGTGTACATTTAATAGCACTTAAAGGCAGCTATCATCCTATTCACTCACCCTGCACCACTACGGAGGCTGAAATGCAGTTAAAAATATTTTATTGCTTGAGATAATGGGAGTAATTTATGAATCATAAAAATGGGGGATTGGATCAGTTTTTTAGTTTTTATGTTTTTTTTATACCAATGCACTCATTTGTCTGCTGTACACACACAGAGGTGCACACCCCCAATCAGGGCCTCAATGTTGCATTGCTAGCACCCCAATTACATCAATAAATAACCCCCCACACACACTCATACTACATCAATACCCACCCATTACAGCAACCTGCATCACCCCCACATTACAGCAACCAGCATCACCCCCACATTACAGCAACTGGCATCACCCCCCACATTACAGCAACCGGCATCAACCCCCACATTACAGCATCCGGCATCACCTCCCACATTACAGCATCCGGCATCACCTCCCACATTACAGCAACCGGCATCAATAGATATATTGACACAATCACAGAAAAAATTATGACAATCAGCGTTTTTTCCTCTTAATTAAAAAATCTTTGTACACATAAATATGCAAGAAACATTACAGCGCAATAATGAGCAATACATAGTGTTTTAAACGTCATTGGATATACAGTCGTGCCCCCAGTTCAAGAAAGGATGGTTAAAAACACATTGCACATGAGAAAATATATGAACTTACCTGATTATGGTATCCTGTGTTCTGTTCTCCTACTGGGCGCGTTGGGCGAGGAGGCATCTGCAGCTGTCAGCTCACACAGGCAGTCGGGAGCAGGAACAGAGCGTAGTGGAATTTTTTTTTAACACTTGTCCCCATTCTTCATTACTACCTGTGTTTCATGATGGTTGCATCCCTGACATTCCCATTCTTAAGATGTCTCTCCCTTTACACTTTCTTTTACCTATGCCCCTGCACCATCTTCTCCTTTGTCCCTCTCACCTAACCCATCTTCTCCCCTGGCACTCTTACACGTCTTCCTGCACCCTCTACCCCCAAGGCCCTCACACGTCTTCCTGCACCCCCTTCCCCCCTGGCTCTCTCACCCCTCTCTCTGCACCCTCTTCCCCCCTGGCTCTCTCACCCCTCTCCCAGCACCCCCTACTTCCCTGGCTCTCTCACCCCTCTCTCTGCACCCCCTTCCCCTGGCTCTCTCACCCCTCTCCCAGCACCCCCTACTCTGCTGGCTCTCTCACCCCTCTCTCTGCACCCCCGTCCCCCCTGGCTCTCTCATCCCTCTCCCAGCACCCCCTACTCTGCTGGCTTTCACCCCTCTCTCTGCACCCCCTTCCCCCCTGCCTCTCTCACCCCTCTCCCAGAACCCCCTACTCTGCTGGTTCTCTCACCCCTCGCTCTGCATCCCCTTCCCCAAATAAATATATATATATATATATATATATATATATCTATCCATATCTTGTAACTTATAGTAATGCTAGAAAAAATAATAATAAGGCAAATAGAGGAAACAAAAGTCAGGCTTCAACAAAAGAGCCACAGACCTGCCCTTCCACTCTCAGCTGCTCTCACCTGCACGACATCCTCACCACTCCCTCCCGCTCTCAGAGAATCGCGGCACCCCACGAACACCCCCCCCGCGCAAAAATAGCGGCACCCTACGACCCCCCCTCTGCGAAAATCGAGGCACCCCCGCTATACCCTCCCACCTTCAGAAAAAAAAAATCTGGAAACTGTGTCCAGATTGAATGGAACAGTGTGCAGAGCTTAGGGGGGAGGAGCGGAGGAGCGTGCAACAGAGGTGGCTGGTTCCTTCCTGGGAGGAACCAGCCACCAGGAAGCCAAGAAGAGTCGGGCCGGCCCATCCAGCCATCGGCCCTTCTGGCATTTGCCAGAAGTGCCAGATGGACAGTCCGGCCCTGCCCCCAATATGACAAATGCTTTATGAAAAAATTTAAGGAATTGTGGTATGGGATAGTAATGTATATATTAGCAAAATAAAAAACACCACTGGATGTAGGTCAACATATGCTAAACATGGGGGAGACTCTCCTGACCAACCCCTAGAACTATTTCATTGGCAAGGGGAAGAAAGCCTAAAAGAGTCGTTTCTGGGCACACCAGGCTCAAATTTCAACATGCTTACTACAAACAGGAAAACCAGGCTGCCAGAGATTGCTGGGAACAGTATTTCCACATACAAAAATGCAATTTTGTAGCTGTTAAACACTCCATCCTTATGCTTAACAAGCACAATGTTTATTGAATAAAAAATTGTGATAACAATTTGGAGTAGAGAAATATTAATGCAAAACAGAAATAAATCACAGCAACAGAAGAATAACACTCTTATCAGGCAATGTGCCATGTGGGGCATAGCTAGAAATTGGACAGTTCTCAGTAGCAGACTACTACCCCCCCGCCCCCCCCAAAAAAAACCCTGAGAATTTCTAAAATAATTTCATCACAATTTAAATCGTGTTTTTTCTTGCCCTAGCCTCCCTATTCTGGGATGTAACGGAAAGAGGTGTGTATGCTAATCTGCTTTATTGCCGAAGTACTGTCATTTCCAAGAACAGTTCTAATCATAGGTTCTATTAATGACTTCTGGAACATTGCAGAGATATGACATTAATTCAACTAAACATAGCATGAGTTTTCGCACATGCACATATAGATAGATAGATAGATAGATAGATAGATAGATAGATAGATAGATAGATAGATAGATATATTATAAAATTATATATATATATTTGATAATGTTATATTGATTCTTTGAGGAGAGTATGTTGTCATAAGCAATATATAAGAAACCTGGATTGACCTAAATCTAATTCTTCCTGGCCAAATATTAACCACTGTTTTGGGATTTGTGGGCAATCTCTGAATAAATAGTCAAAATTGCTTACACACAGTTATTTTCTGGAAACCAGGTTATATAAAGTACAGTCAGATTTAGGACAGATTATGACCACATTAATATATATTATGTTAATTATCCTGATTAGGCTACAATCATGACACTAACCCTTTTATTTTTTAGCTGGGCCTGGGTTCAGGGGTGGAAGGCAGATTACAGTCTGCACCACAGGCGGCAACAAAGTGCATAGGCAAAGCTCATAAACTTTATGCAGTGCATTGCCCCAGCGTCTCTGTTATTACAGGTGCTGAGTTCCTCCAAACAGCATTCAGCACACCTTCCTTTGACATTCTGGTGCACAGTACAGTAAGTGGGTATCAGTGATCATAGCTAGTGGGACAATAGACCAGAGTTGAGTACAGTCTTTTTAATGAAACTTATTCTTAAATTTTTAATAACAAACATTGAAGAAGAACAGTATTATGCAACCTGTTGCCCTCCAGTTGCTATGTAACTACAAGCTTGCCTGGTATAATGGGGCTTGTAGTTCCACAGCAACTGGATGTCTACATGGTACATAACACTGTTCTGAAAAATGGGTATTTAGCAGGGCTGATCACAGTAGGGAGGGCAGCAAACCAGTGCTTTGTTCGGGGGCCTGAGTTGTCTTAATGCAGCTCTGCTCATGATGTGTCCACCTTTAATATTGTTCAGGACTTTCTGCATTAATAGTACAGACTCTGTGAAAAAACCTTCCTGGATTTACTCGGACAAATTATTCACCTGTACCAAACCAAAATCTGTAAAATCTACACTGTCATTAACAAACTTTTCAGAATGCTAGGGGCTAGCGAGAGAAAGCGAAGATGATTGTAAAAATATTCAGAATGCACATACTTGCTTCCGTGTCTGTTAATTGCTGTGATTTAAAGCTTGTCAGTACAATGAGTAATTAGACGTAAATGAAAAAAAAATTCACCATGTCCTGCAGATCTGACGTCACCATACACTGCAAATTCCTAGCATGAACAAGGTGTTTTTTTTAAAATTGAACATAATTATTAACTTGTCAAACAGAAGTGTAAGTAGCGATCTGTGGGCCCCGGTGCAGGGGAAGCAGGTAGGAGGGCCCCAGTATCTCCATGAGCCCCGGTGCACCGCACCTGCTGCACCAATGGTAGATCCCCCGCTGATGTCAAATATTGTAAAAGTATCAGAAACAGATTTCTTTAAATTAATTAAATGTCTGTTTTTTTAATTATAGATGAGAAACTCATTTGCAAATT